>NW_011333024.1:26717-84016 GCF_000735185.1 Notothenia coriiceps
TTATAATAATAATAGCAATAATAATTGGGAGGGGGGGCGCAGCTGTTCTTATGTTCTCTAAGGGGAGGCTCACCTTCCCACACTTTGAAAACCCCTGGCAAAAAGGATGCAAAACTTTCGTCACTAAAAAGATCTTGAAAATAGACCACCCAGCTAGAGATTTTTGGTTCTAAAAACGTTCTGAGAATGTTACAGTCATTGTTCTAGGAAAGTTTTCAGCGGGAAGTTTTTGTTTGGTTCCCAGAATGTTCTTCTGAAAGGTAGGATAACGNTGAAAAAGGGGTGAAAAAGGTTAGCAAAAAAAAAGTTCTAGTTCCAGATCTTTTTGGTGTAAACTAGGGGTGTACCGAAATTATTCGGTACGGGCCCTTCTGTTCGCTACACGTGTGTACCGAAGTGTACCGAACGAATATAACGTTAAACGTAAAAAATTTAGAACGTGAACAACTTTTTGGAAGTAATCTCAGGTGCTGCGTCGCAGCATTCAGAGTAATTTTATGGAGTCAGATTTGGGTCAATATTCTAGCGCGCAAAACAAGCTATTCACGAGCGGAAAATGTGCTTTTACACGCGCATGAAATGACCCTCGCGCGCAGACAGCCCTCTTGCTTGCTCGCGGGAGTGTCAGCCCCACTCGCGGAGTCTGTCTGCGCGCGCGTGAAAAGTTTCTCACACTTTGGGGCGGAGCCACTGGACTTTCATTGAGAGCTGCCAGGAAGCCCAGAGTTGCCAGGTTTGATAAATGCCTGAACTATCAATTAATTTGATATTAAAAAAATGACACATTAATTCTAGGAGTGTAATGCTTTTACAAACACTATAGTAATAATATGCATTCACTATGACAATATCATGATATTGCTATGGGAGTGGTCTATAGTGTGTGAAAAAAAACAACTATGAAACACTATATATTATACTATAGTTATACTATTTAAAATAATATAGGAATACTACAAAGATCTAGATTACTATTGAAATATTATAGGGCTACTATAGCTAATAAAATGGCACTACAGAAAAAACTATAGTAATACGATAGCAGGTGAAAAATACTACAGAACACTACAAACTTACTATGGACACTATACAACTCTTACAGCATACTATAGTAATACTATAGTTCATTAACGGCCCGTCCACACTACAGCCTCAAAAAAAGCTTGCCGGCGGGCGTGTCTGAAGCTCGACCAACAACCAATCACATGAATGGAGATTCATGTGATTGGTTGTTGGTCGAGCTTCAGACACGCCCGCCGGCAAGCTTTTTTTGAGGCTGTAGTGTGGACGGGCCGTTAATGAACTATAGTATTACNGTGTGTGAGGGGAGGGGGGCGCGGATGGGGGCGGAAAGCTTCAGGGGCCTATAGATCATCACTTAATATGGTACCTGGAAAATCAGGAGGTAGCATGGAAAAAAATGTCAAGGCAAGCGTGGGAACCCTGGCAAGACGTTGATCGAAATTGCGCAGGTCTGCGCAGGTCTCGCTTGTCTCAAACAAGCCTACTATTTGTCTGTGAGAGCGTCCCCCCCTTTCTCTCGATGCTGCTCTAATTGTGAGAGCAGCAGCCCGGAGTGTGTCTGCTTGCTCTCTTCTCTAATGCCTGAAGAAAAAGGAGTGGGTTTAAATAAGGAGTAGACGATCAATGAGTGATCTGAAGTTGAAATGAATACATTGAAAATTAATAGATCAATGTGTGATTTGATGTAGTAGATATATTGAAATAAATAAGAAACTATAATTTGTTGTCTTTAGCATAGTTTTTGTAGGAGCCAGACGTCACATTGTGGTTTTGATGAGATGTTTTGAGAACTGATTGCTACCGTTGCACTGTATTGTGAATTTCATGGTATTTGTCATATAACTAAAAATGTTGCTTAATTATATTTCAAGGAAAAAATTATATTACATACAGTAACCTTAGGGGAGAGTAACAAGAGGTTTACTGAGTATATGAAGTACATTAAAGTTAAGGCTTTATTCAAATTAAATATAATAGTGGATTTTTCCACCTAGATTAGACATAGACAGAGGAGAATTTGTTAGACATGAAATAATGAACTCACTGTAAGGAATAAATATATATTATTAATGTTATTTGGGAGTAGTATTTATCATATAACAGTTACTCTCAGTTGGGGGTTGTTTAAAGTAGATAGGAAACTGAAAACGCAAACAATTCACCAGAATTGTGTTTTTAAGTTTATGAAGACAGAGTAGAAAGTAAAAAGAAGGTTTTATAAGTTTGTCAATCAGAAGGAAGCTGTTAATGTTTAAGCATGACAGAGGTCCTGCACGAGGTTTGCTCCAGGCATCTCACACAAGTTCTAAACATAGAGTGATAATGTCTGTACCCATTGATTGGATGTGCAGAAAGGATAAATAATAAGGTTTCATGAGTGAGTTTCGGTGCAGTAATCTGTTAGCATTTTTCGCTCGTTGTTAATTCAAAGGCTCAGCGTTAGCATTGTGGGGCTTTTTAAACATTTTTTATTTTTAAATGATCAGTTAGATGAGTTTCTTCCCGTTATATGGATATAAAACATTCATAGTTTATTAAATGTTAAGATGCCCTCAGACACTGTTTCCTGCAAGATGTTGAGGGAGGGCCCCGGTACCGGGGTCTCTCGGGCTTAACAGATATGTCGGCATCGTTTAGAATCTCTTTCACTGGGTTTCACAAGTAAGTACATTTACATATTTCTACCTGTCTCAGAAGTTGTACACTTTGAGCGAAACTAAGATGGTCACCGGAAGTGACAACTATTTTTGTCCATATTTGCTACATATTTTGGAAATATGATCAAAAGTTTGTTTTTGTAATCCTTTTTCTAACATGCCCCTGGGGCAAACCACAGTAGTCAATGCAATATTAAAAAAAGAATACAAAAAAAAGTTCAAAGATAATAAAAACAAGAAATTAATCATTATTGCTAAATGTGTAACTGTATGAACTAACATGGTTACAGGTAGCACTTTCCTTACAAATGGGATCTATATTGTTACAATATGTCATATTTTGTTTCGAGAGATTAAAAATGTATGAGAGAGAGGTGGTGTATTATTTGTTTAGTTCACCAGAGGTCAGTATTACACAGTCGGCATACTGTTGATGTGAACAACGGAGCTCGGTCGTAAATAGTAGAATATGCTGCACAGCCGTGGTGTTTTGTATTTTATGTTCACAGGTCGTGCTTCTTTTATTTTTAAGGGTAATCATCGTACTCTGTTGATGCTGGATCAGGTTTATGGAGCCGGTTTGTGAGATGCGCTCCGCTGTGTTTTTGGCTGCGCAGTGCGCTTTGCTCCCGCTGCTGACTGGGACTGCTGCAGTGTAAACAACACTGTCCGAGCCTGCTGCTGTCTGTGGACCAAAAGCACAACGACACATAGCCAATGATAGTGGACTCTTCATCTTAAACGAGAACATGTATTGTCATGAATGCTCCGTGTTTTTTTTCAGTGCAGCGGAGGAACTGGCTTTCTTTTTTTAATCAAACTGTCAGTCTGCACATCTGCTACCTTTAAGAAACAACCAGATGCTCATTACATCGTTTGAGTAGTTGCATGTATTTTGCTGCTGAGGAAGTATCGTCTCCTCGAATTTCGGGAAAATGAGCGACAACCAGGAAGCATCAGATGCTGAGGACACGACACCGTCCGAGAGCGCGACCTTGCCGCTCCGGCCGCACTCCGACCGCCCCACTTGCAACAAGAGCGGCGTGTGCTCCCGCTCCTACTTCGTAGTAGTGATGGTGTTTTTTCATGTATACATCATCAATGTTATTGCACTGCTGTTTTACGTGCACTACAATAGCGGGCAGGAAGATACCAGCCAGGGTCGTGATGCTCCGAGCAGCAACCAGCAGCAGCCCGAGTCGCCACGTCCGCCATCAAAGCCCGAGTTTCTGCGCGTCAGTTCTCTGACAAGGATCGAGGGGATTAGGGTGAGTAATGTGAACATGTTTGCATCAATCCCACTCTTTCATTTAGTGTGTTTCTCTCTTAAACACTGTAGCAGCACTACATCACTTCTCTGATCTATCTCTCAGGTGGGACACGTCCAAAAGGTGTCACTGATGCAAAACAAAGTGCATGAAATGAGGACTTTGAGTATGAAACCTCTGCTTTTTGGTAAGAAACAAAGCACCCGTGTATCAAAACAAATTTGCAGCACACCCACATGAGCCTTCATTGCATAGAGGTAGGCCTAAAGCTTCAGTAAAGAGGCTTATTTTTCTTCTCCTCAAATCAAACATGCATTCATAACACTCTCCACCCCCAAACACATAACCTAGTTAACAGATATGTGCATGCTGAGGTCATATGCAATATAACATATGTCAATAGGTCCTGAGGCAACTACTGCAATTAAGGGCGTAGAGCTGACTGGCTACAGAGCAGATAAACATCTGTCCCTAACATAACTAACAATATAAAACATACAAATTAGGTTTTTAGAAGTAAAGATGGCACAAACGTTTTAAAGTAAAAACATTTAGTATACCCAACTGTTTTTATTTACATTTTTTGTTCTCTTTATTAGTGTTATGTAAAAAATAATTATTAAATAATATTAATTCATATTAATATTAATTATTGTTGTTGTTATGTAAAACATAGATCAACTATACAGTAGGGTTATATAACTGTTCTAATGTTTGTATTATTGTTCACGCCAGGCATCATGGGTCTGCATTGTTTTTAATAAAATAAACTATCATTTTGAGTGTCAATTAAATGCTGATTATTTTCTCGAATAAACCCTTAAAAGAAACAAGAAATGACACAAAGGACAGGTTTAAAAAAATATTTCAAAGGTGACTAATTAGCAAATCCTTCAAGTGGAGAAAGGTTTTGAATATAAAAGCAATGATGTTTTATCTTCTTTTAACCCAAGAGTAATTACTCTGTGTGTAACTTCATTTGTCTCTGTGTTTGTCTGCAGAGATCCCTGGGTTTTTGTCGGATGATGAGTGCCGTGTTGTGATGCAGCTTGCACAGCTAAAGGGTCTAATGGAGAGCCAGCTGATGGTGCAGGAGGGTCAGGAAGAGCTGGCTAAGGAGCTCAACCTCAGTCCAGACGAGATCTTCAACCTTCTTGATATCAACCAAGATGGACAGTTGCAGCTTCATGAGGTGTATGTCTGTTTGTGGATCGTGGGCATGTTCTGTATTAATGTATGACATGCACTAGTTTTTGGTTCAGAGTTAACTCATCCTGTCTTTACGATCGTGCCTCCAACAGATACTGACTCATTCTCGAGTAAGGGACGGCATCTGGCTCACACCGGAGAATCTGCGAGAAATCTATACTGGTCTCAAAGCTGACAAGGATGGCGATGGTAAAAATTGGGCAAAGAAACTGCACTTGTTTTACAGAAATATATCTATTTCCATTTTAGATTTATTTTTTACCCCAATGTTAAATTAGTCAACTTATTTAGATATAATTCCACAATATTATTGTTTTAATTTCTATTACAAGGATTATTATTTATACTAATGATTTGATTAAAGGTTTGTTTTATCTGCATTTGACCTAACAGAAAGAGCCTCAGCAAATAACCCTATATTTCCATTTATTCCAGTTAATACAAATTGAAGTTTCCACTTTGAATATTCCCAGGATTTTCAACGCTAAGTGTCAATGAAGCATGAAATTAAAACGTACCCAAGGCATCAGGTTGATATTTGCATTCACATATCCTGGACAGGTTTGCTGAGTCTAGAAGAGTTCAGGCTTCTGAGCAACGATGCCTTCCAGCGCTTCCTGCTGCAGCGAGGGGTGAAGAGGAGTCAGCTGGTGAGGAACAGCAGACACACGTGGCTGTATCAGGGCAAAGGAGCACACCAGGTCCTCCAAGACATCAAGACGAAGTAAGCAAGTCTATTCCTGTAATAACTCGGTTATCACAAATAAATAACCATTTTAACATATTTTTTCTTCACCTTTCTCAGGGTGACTCGCCTCACTCGGCTCCCTCCCTCATTAGTGGACCTCAGTGAGCCGCTACAGGTGGTTCGGTATGAGCAGGGAGGACACTACCATGCCCACCATGACAGCGGCCCTGTGTATCCTGAAACTGCCTGCACACACACACGTCTCGCGGCCAACACCTCCACTCCTTTCGAGACGTCTTGCAGGTGAGACAACAGTGTGTAGGCCAACCAGATCTGAATTAATCTGCGCAGTGTGATTACTAAACTCCATGTTGAAAGCCTGCATGGTAGTTTGTGGGATTTAACTTGGGAAAAATGTGTATGCTTGTCTACTGCTTACAAAGTGTTTGTACAGTATGTGTTTGTTTGTTTGTTTGCACCAAATGTGTGTGTGTGTCAATTTAAATCTGTGTTGCACACCTAGGTACATCACAGTTCTCTTCTACCTGAACTCTGTTGAGGGGGGCGGGGAGACCGCATTCCCTGTGGCAGACAACAGGACCTATGATGAAGTGGTGGGTAATTGTGTGTGGGCCTTGAAATGTGTAGGGAGAGCTTTGGAAAAGTATTGTGTACACACTGTGCATGTCTTTCATATCTATGTTAACTCACATGTTTGGCAGTGAGTGCAAGGCTTGGACGTTCAGAAAACTGTGTCACGGAGTTTAGTGTGTGTTTTAGTCCCTCATACAGAATGATGTGGACCTTTTGGACACCAGAAGGAATTGTGACAAGGGTAACCTGAGGGTGAAACCTTCCAAAGGGACAGCTGTTTTCTGGTACAACTATCTTTCGGATGGAAAAGGTAGGATTCCCATTAAAAATCACACTTTTTAACATTATGTGGCAATAAAGATGCTAATCAGCAAACACTCATTTCAATCAATTTAATAGAGCACATTTAGAATTTTATTTTAAATTAACAATTTTCCGGTATACACATTCCAGCGCAAATATCAAAAGGTAAAGTCTGTTGACATATAGTTTTCAAAACCTTACACAATATTATTGAAAAGTAAACAAGACTTTCAGTCCTCAGCTCAGATCGCAGCTCTTCAAATGTTAAATGCTAGGTAAATGCTAATGTCTCTATGCTAATGTTCATCAGGACAATCCAAACGTGTTAGCATTAGCCATTTAGCACTAAACACACAATACAGCTGATTCAGTCATTTGAATTTGACACATTAGCCTCATTGTAGCACTAGATTACAAGTCAGAGGAACACCAAATGCATTAGGATACACTGTCCAGAAAACATGAATTTCTGTTTACAAATGTCACTGACTAATTGAAAACTCTGACCTAATCATTACACCAGATAAAAAGGCCTGAGGGTCATCAAAGTGTCACATTCAATCCAATAGTTGCAGAGATATTTAGTCAAAACGATTGGCCAGCATTGCCATCCCCATAGGCTGCCTGTTAGCATACAGTAAATCCTAAAATTGTATTTTAAATTTCATACATCTTGGCAATTCACATGTAAGTATCACAATTTGGTGGCACGAAATTAGAGTAAACATATTAACTGGAGTCAAAGTGTTGAGATTAAAAATTGGTGTTGTAAAGATTGAAGGTTATCTAGAAAGACAGATACAAACTGTAAGAATACAGCAAAGTCTGAGTGCACTATGGTTAATTTCTAGTAAAACTAATAAACTCAGGTGTTAGCTACAAGAAAAAAACTTCATTATCTTTGTCAACCTATCATGACCAAGCGGTTTTGTAACCAGAACATCAGTGTGAGCCCTAAAAAACAGACAAAGGAAGTTGCTCATCAACATTAAAGGATATATCATGCTCATTTTCAGGTCCGTAACTCGTCGGGGGAGCTGAGCGAAATCTGAATGGCTTGTTGAGTTAAATTATTATTTTTTCTCTCTCAAAAGGTTGGGTAGGAGAGCAGGATGAATACGCTCTGCATGGAGGGTGCATGGTCACCCAGGGCACTAAGTGGGTTGCAAATAAATGGATCAACATCGACCCGGATTACCAGCGGCAGGCTCGCTACCAGCAGCTGGTTTCACAGCAGCCAGAGGACGATGATGATGAAGATCTGACTCTAAACCAGGACACGCAGAGTTCTGATATCCATCAAGACTTGTAGCTCATAAACCAAAATGAAAAAGAAAACCTACCTAGCCTTCCTCAGTCATGTGCACAAAGTCTTTGGCAACATCCTCTGTGGCCAGTATGTGGAGACAAGTTTTATTCAGGGAATGAGGTCACAGTGGGTTTATGCAACTGTAAAGAGATGCTTTTATTAAGTATTGCTTGGATATTGTTATCCTGTTATTTTTTAATCCCTCATAATTTACCATTTTAGGAATGTTGTATTAGAAACTCTTTAAAAGAGTTAGGACAAAAAAAATTCCCTTTGCATGGATTAGCTCCACAGGTGTAGCTGTTGCTATGAGCAGAAATTGCACTTGAAAATTGAAATGGCTACTGTAAACATTTCAATGTCCTACGTTGTTATTGCTGCCATTACCAAAAAAGGCTGACACACTGTCACCGTGATGCATGTTGTCTAGTGTTTGTTCTTTGGATTCCTCGTTATTTTCTAGGTATCGTTAGGGTGTTTCGTGGATTTTATTTATTTTTTCTCTACAATGCACTCTATCTCTCTTCCACATTGAATAAAAACTCAATAAAAGATCATGTGTCATCAGTTTTCCTACTTGAAAGATAAGATGTATAAATATAACACAACACTTGTCCATCATTACTTTATAAATACAATTCCATCAAATATTTGGACTGCCCCCCCATGTTGAGACATTTTTTACATCTTCAGCACTGGATGTCCTCTGGTTAAAACCCCTTAAAGTTTTGTGCCATCGTATGTATCCTGAAAACAGAAAGTAGTTTAGTTTAATCAAAATGTTAAGTATCAATCTTGCACGTCCACCTGGACATCAGCTGCACATACTCACCACTGATGGCTCGTATCTGGGGATAGATGTGGCTCCGCGGTGGTTCAGACAGTAGAGCACAGCATCATGAACAGAGACAAAAAGACTTCTCTTTGTAATCGTCTCAGAGAAGAAGTCACCAAGCTCTAATTGTTCCACTACAGGGGCTGAGGAAAAAACATTTTACATACAATTTACTACCACAGTGGAGACTTTTCATGCAGTGCAGGCTTCAGGAAAAGTGGGTTCACTTACCTTGACAACAAGCAATGTAGATATCTACATCAATCTCACTGAAGTCATGGATAATCTGCAAAAAGGAAAATTCAGAATATGCATGCTGTTTGTTCCCCATCAGTTGCAACGAATCACCCTTATTAATTATCTCACAGTTAATCATCAGAGTTTATGTAACAGTTAAAGAGTACTATACATTATGTATATAATAAACTCCCATTTCAGTGACATCAACACCAAGACAAAGTTAAATCTAAATCAGTTTTGTTTGTGCTGAAGATTTGTCATTCCCTTATTAAAAAGGATAGCAAGGATTTTTTCAACAAAATATAACATAGGTCGAGTAATTTAAAGATATTGTAATGCGGACATTTTCGAATGACAACTTTAAAGGCATTTGTCCTTAAATGAAATATTTCTCACTTTAGTACTTACATTTTTGATAGTCTTGATTGCCACTATGTCAATGAAGTTAGCTGTGGAGAGGTCGATAATGATTGAGTGAATATCCCAGCTCCACTTGCCCAGTGATCCAAGAGAGATGCGCTCCAGATCGCGGCTGAGCGTGTCATCGCTGCTGGAGTCCAGGGTGGTGGTGTCCCCCTCCTGCAGCTCGGAGATGGACCCTAAGCTGGTGCAGTCTGGTTCTCCTCCCTTCAGGTACTCCCATCTGTCGGGGGTTCGAGGAGTAGTTGGGATGATGAACACTGTCCCGTTCTCCCTCTCAGTGCAGCCCTGCTGCTCTCTGTCTGTAACATCCCCGTCCACACAGGTGTTTCTCCAGCTGCCGGCCTCTTCCTCCACAGAGAACACCGGCGCTCCAGATAGATGTTTAGCTGCCCTCTGTGCTGCCCGTCTCTGAAGAGGGGTACGAGAAACAAATCAGTCAAGCTCCTTTTAACAAAGCAGACTTTTTTGGTAACTTGTTCATTGGTCACCTGTAGTTTTGTCCAGTGTTACTCTTCAGCCATTTACTTTTACATTTACTTTTCCAGTAATTTACTAATCTAAACAATTATCGACCAGCTATTTTTACATTTCATAGATAAAGCAATTCATTGACATCATTAATAAATAATTTGATCACCATTTGCAGCCCTACTTTTTTTAATTCACAGGATTTGGGTGCAAATCTTTTTGACTGTTCGTTAAAATGTTTACTATTTTTTAAAGTATTATTTTTGCAGTTGTATTATACATCTCAAGCGTACACACCTCTTTTTTGGCTTGCCTTTTTTCCCGCCTCTCGGCCCTCCTTTCTCTACGTCTCTGTTTGGCCTCCTGCCTCTTCTTATAGATAATCATTTTACTGATGTCAAGCCCACTCTGAAAAAAGATCAACAAGAAAGATAATACATAATCTGCATCTTTTAAAAATATTAAGGAACAAAAACAAGATATTTATGCTTTGTCTAAAGTCAAAGATGAATCTTGATTGGGCCAAATTTGACCCCGAGTCACCCAAAACAATTCTGCTGGGTCTTCCCAGACCCGAACACCAAATTATACACTTTTTTTTTAGAGACCTTCAGACTTGGCTAAAATCAGTTTTGTAGTGTTTATATAGCTGTTGTGGAGGATATCATGAAGCCTTGTTTCGATACAAAAAAACTAGAGCGTAGTTATTATATAATTGTATCTTGAAACGGGTCACGAGAGACCCGAACACAACATAAGGGTTAACTGAATATCTTTTGGTTTTGGGAATGGTATGATAAAGCAAAGCATTTGAAGGTGGCATATTGGACTGATTCTTGTACTTTGTTTTTCACTATGAAAGAGAACAAACCTTTTCTTTCAGAGCCTCGATGTACAGATCAGCATTGGCAAAATAAACTGTAGCTGAGGAGCGAAATATAGTAACACCAGGAACATCTCTCGCCTGTAAAAAAGCAAAAGGTTTTTCACATTTTTCTTGTGAGTGTGGGAAAGATCTTATTTACTGTACGGTTAGTCCTCTTGTTTCACCTCTCTGTGGGTCTCTATATCCACATACAGTTCTGTACCTGGAACATTTCCCAGAACAGAGTATGTTGGCCTTAAAGGAATAAAAGACAACAAAATATTATGTTTCTATACAGTATTATTTTTATAATCTGGCTACATTTGCATCCTAACACCATTGGCTTATATGTGTATTCCCACATACACAGTATAACTCAGATACTGAAGGGAGAAATAATATGATAAAGTTCAGAAGAGTCTTACATCTGAGTTCTGAAAATGACAGTCAGCAGAGCAAAGAGGATGGATGCTGCCAGACCCAGATCCAGATTGAGCAGCAGTGTTGACACCCAAGTGACCAACCACACCATCTGGGGGGGTGCAGCATGATAATGAAAAGGAAACAAGAACAATGGCTGTTTCTAGATTCAACACCACACTTGATTATGTTGCAGTTGTTTCTTGTAGGGGTATTGTTCAAATGAATAATAATTTAACCTCTCACCAGATCGATCTTGCTGCGTTTCCACAGTGTAACAATGTCCGAGTGCTGCTTGAACATGCCCTTTAGGTTTACAAAGACAATCGCTGCAAGGACAGCCTGAAACAAACACAACCAACATGATTAATAAGAACAATCCATTGCAATAACATCTCATGCATTATAGATATTAACTTTAAGTCTACTTTGTAGTGAAGAGGAGTGTTAGAGTAACAGAACCTTTGGCAGCTCCTGGAACAAGGGTCCAAGTTTCAGTATAGTCACCAACACAATTAGAGACGAGGCAACGGCGGCCATCTGCAATAAAAACATGAAGTTTCTGGTTGTTTTGAACTATTTGTGTTCAGATCAGTAATGATAACATGGTGACAAAAATAACAATGTTGCTGTATTTTGAAAGGCAATAAAAAAGTGTTTGAGTACGGTCAGTTTTCGATTTTCCTACGTACACAATGTGGTTTTATTTAATTAACATTATTTGCTTTTTACTCTTACTCAATCGTCCTTAAATGGGTCATAATAGAGTATAATTATTGCATGTTGCATGTTCACAGTACTTGTGAGGTCAAGCTGATATAATCTTGTTACTTCTGCTGCTCACTCACTTGAGTTTTCCCTCCGGTGGTTTCTTGAATCAGACTTCGAGACATAGAGGAGCAGACGGAGAAGCACTGGAAGAATCCTCCCACCGCATTACTGAGACCCAGCGCCACCAGCTCCTGAAGCAGGGTGGAGAAAGAAACATTTGAATGAGAAGAGAAATAAGGTTTGAGAAATTGATTGTACACTAAAGGTATCTGCAGAAATAAAGCTTATTAAAGACATTATTTACCTGGTTGCTATCAACCTTGTATCCATGTTTCAGTGCAAATGTTTTGCCAAGTGAAATAGATATGGCATATCCAACCATGGCCAATGCAAAAGCATCTCCAATAACCTCTCCAAAGAGACTTGCATCTGGAACACTTGGAGGACTTAGACTGGCGAAAAGGTAGAGGAAAAAATAAATCAGTTTGTAATAAACAATAGAGCTTCAACGTTTAAAGGTATAAACAAAGAAAACAATCCCCATCAATAGATGAAGAATACAATTTCATAAAAAAAGTAGAAACGCTATTTTCAGCCTCTAGGTTTGGTGCTGACAATTACAAACATACAAATGATAATTGATTAATCTCAAAAATAATCAGCAGATTAGTGGGAAATGAAAATGATTGTTGGTTGCGCCTTGCAAAACAAGATGGGGAATGTGACTCAAAAAAGAATTACAGCAGTATAAAATAAATCGAAATGCTTACCCACTAGGAATTTCTCCAACAACTGAAATAGTGTAGTTTCTGTTCAAGTGGGTATAGGCTGATATCAATGTCCCCGCCACAATCTAAATCCATAATTGGAAATAATAGAGATGAAACCACAAACAACACCTTTTAATCCATTAACAAGAATCATTAAAAACCTGTTAACCATATGCTAGAGGTAAAACTAATTATTAGCCTTAAAGAATCTCAATTTTTGCTGTAAACTGCACAAAGGAGGCACAACTGCTGATTCAGCTGCTTAGCTTTCTGTGTCTGTGCTTTTTCAAGCTGCAACATCAGCAGCAGCAGCGCAGAGCACAGAGGCGATAACACGAAGAGAGGCCAGAGAGTGTGTCGTCTTATCAACTGACTGTGATGAGCTCCACTGGGATCGGCACTGGCAGCTTTGGACTGATGAAAGAGTTGAGCTCCTTCGCTGCAATCAAAAACACCATGGACACAGCGCTGACCACCAGTGTGGGAAGATGAGTGTAAGGCAGCAAGGAGCAAACATCCTTCAGAGTCTGAAAATGGAAAATAAAAAGCAGTAGGTGGTTATGGCTTAGTCCTGTAAATAATAAAACACATACATGCTTTGATGCACACACCAAATGATTTTGAGTCATAGTAACATCCCTCAAGGGAGGCGTGTTTTCGTACTGGCTTGTTTTCTGTCAGCAGGATTACAGAACTACTGGCTCAATGTTTATTGAACTTTGTGGAAGTGTATTCACGTCTTTCTTGATCAAATAAATTCACCACAGTGAACTTATTGTAAATGTTTTATATCGTTTTTATTCCAATTCAAACCTACATCGTCCCATCCCTAGTATTATTTAATTGATCCCTGATATGTCCAACCTCAGCAATGTCCTGTTTCAAGCCTGAAATACATTACAGTTGGAGAGAGTGTCTTATAAAGGAAGTATGTGTGATATAAATATATTTTCTTACATAAAAGAGATAACACATTTCAAAGATTTCCAGTTGAATACAAGTTTAAATAAAATTATGACAAACGCACAACAACCTCTTTTGAGTGTGTTACTGTTATTTTTGGTAGGAAGTAATCAGAAGAAATGACTTGATAGTACTCACATACACCATTGAAAAGGGACCACTAAACCGTGTTGGTGAGACTCCAAAGATGTACTTCAGTTGTGCCACCACAGCATGAGCTGAAGCAGCCGTTGTGTAAGCCCGCACCAGAGGCTCAGACAAATACGTTCCCACAAATCCAAACTTGACCAAACCCAGAGCCACCTATGAAAACAATCAGGTATGTAAATGTGAGTTTTGGCAGCTTCAACAACAAAATGGCGTGTTATGATTTCAGTAAAAGGTTCAGACCTGAATTAGTCCTCCTAAAACCGTAGTAGCAACCGCCACCTGCACCCTGTATGAGTCCCTGGCAGGTATGTTCACCTCTGCAGTGACGTTGGTCCCATTTTGTATGAGGAAATTCACATCTGGAGCAAGTCTCTCTGTCACACTGCCTACCATGATGCTGAGCACAGTAAATGTCCCTGAACACAATGAAGAAAAGTCTTATTACAGAGGTTGTAATGATAACGGTGTAACGTCTCTCTTTTATTATACTGCATATAGCTTATTTTAGCATTTACTTAATATAATAGCATATTTTGGTCAGTTTATCCTAACATATTATTTGTTATATTGTGTACCAGCACTGCTCTATGTGCTCTATTAACTTTCAATCTCTCTTTTGAATACCGATAGAGATATGACGTGATGTTCCAAAAAAGAAGTAGATCAATGCTGGATAGAGGGACGAGTACAGCCCAAATACAGGAGGTACGGAAGCCAACATCGCATATGCCAAACCTGTAAGAAAACACAAGTTTGGTTACACCAATCTCAGTCTTTACTTATGAATATTTGTATGAAGCTTTAGCATTTTACTGGATTAAATGATGGATTAAAGTTGAACTACTCAAGTAGGTTTTTGTCATTCACCCTTTAAGTCATGAAATAATGGACCATTGTCATACCTTGGGGCAGGTGCATTATGCCCACACTGATGCCGGAGATGAGGTCTGGCATGCCATAGTCCCAGACTGAGTATTTGGGCAGCCAGTACAACACCGGCAAGCTGCTCATCACGCTGTGTTTCAGTTTGGGTACTGTACATCTGGAAGAGATGTGAAGGATACAGAAAACAAGTTTTTATATTGTATAAAGCTTAAAGGACAAATATCTGAAATGGGTCTGTGGTTATCTTTGAATAGAAGATCAGATCATTCATCTACATCTAAAGTAGAGTACATTTGAAAGCCATGAAATGGTTCTTACCTTAAGGAGTCTTTTAGGCGTTCAGTTAGAGAAGATTGATTGTCAGAGTGAGATTTTCTCTGCGTTATCTCTTCCAGTCTCTGCTCATCCAGCACCTCCCGCTCCACAATGTATTTCCCAAATCTGCGAGAGTCCATTGTTCTGAATCTTTGCAACTTTTCTTACCCTTTACTACTGATGCTCCTGTTCGTCTGTCACAAGAAAAACTGTGCATATGTACACCATATTGCCTAATGGTTAACTAAAGGAGGATGTTAGGTTGGAAAAAGCTAACTGTTGGGGAAAAATTCTCCTTTGCCCTCTGACACCGAGGACCAGCCTTGGCATCTGTTATCTCCCTTAATTAAGGATGGGGCTGCTTCAGCCATATGTTGTTGTTGCCAGGCACCTTTCGGTCAAACATAGTTTATTGTTACGGGGACAAAAGGAACGCTTCCTTTTTGGGGCTTGTTGACTCCAAGGTGTGAAATCTTTGAGGCCATAAGCGTCAGTTGCAAGTAATTCAGTGTCCCCATCTGTTTAGTCTATCTAGTCAAGAATGTTTATTACTCTCCTCCAAACTAGTTAAAAGGTCTATCCAGAGACAGGCGCTTCAGAATCGATTGTGGCAACTCTACCGTGGAGTCAGACCTCTGGCCCTGGACATGCTTTGTGAATTCTCCGGCCAATACTCCAAATAAACCATCAGTGTTTGACATCAAAGCTCCAGCTCTCCTTGTGTCTCCTTTTGAGTCTGCATTGCACCACAGAAGTTTCCCCCACACTAAGGATGTAATTATGGTGTTAAAGAGGAAAAATATGAACTCTGGTGAGAGTCGATGGATGTTTGACAGGCATGTTCACATCCTTCCAGTTTTTTTTCCCATTCACTTGCAAAAATGGAGGTAATGAAGCATGAAAAGTCTCCTTATACGCAACACATTGCTCATGGGCAACATCTGAACCAAAATAAAAGAAGTCCAAGTAGTATGTGTGTATGTAGTAGTATGTATACAACACACATGCTTTTCAATAATTCTCCTATTTGTTTAATAACTATGGCTATGGAACCCAGTTGTTGTTTCTTCATTGGTAAAATGTCTCCTCTGTATCTGCTCTATTCTACAAACTGATATTTACGTAATCGTTAGATATTTTTACATACTTGCTCTGTACCAAGGCCTACAATAATTTCTTTAAAAACGAATACATTGAGTATATAAACTTACTTTTGGTTGGTGCAAAAGTCCTGATTTCATTTCTCAAACTTAATGGACAATGTGTGATGATTGCAACATGTGGGCAGAGAGCACACTGGGCCTTTAAGAGAGTGCCGTCATGAAATCTGAATCCGAACTCGAAGCAATGTTTCATTTCAGTCCTTCCAGAGCTGCACACACGTGACTGAGGCAAACAACATGTAACATTACTTTACTCACAAAGTACAACATAATCCCAACAAATCTAATAAGGAATATCAATATAATTCAATGCATGTCTCTATCATGTCTCAGATTACAAGTTAACACTGTCCTGACCAGGGAAACCTTCTGACCTACTTGCTGTCGGCAACAACACTGTCTATTTTGGGTTGGCAGCTCAGAGGGCCACAGCAGAGGAGGGGGTACATATCTTAGTGTCCTGCAGTCTCTCGGACCTTCTCTAACACAGCTGACTGACCAATTCAGCAACATCAACAACACATGGAAATGTACTCGTCTTTTTAGGCTGAAGATTACCAAGGAGCTAATGATTATGGTAAGGCTTTAAAAGGGCATGCTGTAATACAAAGGACAGATGTGGTGTTATAAAAGTTATAATAGTGTACAGGCTATACAGTATGGACAATGGTGGTGGACATTTGGCTAGTATTGAATATATTTAAGGCTAATAGAAAATGTATATTTTTTGAATCAGAGCAGCATTTTGATTACAGTGGCCATAAAAACAACAATAACAATGTTATCGCAATATAAATAGAAGAAAATAATAATGATATTAATAATTCTAATAATACTAAAAATAATCATAATGATTAAAATAATAATAATATTATAAAAATAATTATAATAATTATACAAATATAAGCAAAATTATCTTCAATTGTTTGTCTGTTTTTGTCACATTAGTCTAATTTGTGCCAGATAGAGAAAAAAAAAACTAAATCATTATTTATAATGTATGTAATATTATATGTGTGTTTTTTAGATGACATAACATTTATTTTTAAATATCATGGTTATTACCCATTCTGGTTTATTGGGATATTCTTCAATGTTAACAAATGTTGAATAGAAGTTTTAGTATTAATTATACTTTGAACTACTGTTTCTTATGATATTGATGGCTTCTAATCATTTGTTTTCTTCTTGTTTTTCTAGAGACAATCTCCTGACCAGGTGTTCAGATTGCATAACACTTCCTAACTTTTGTAAATATTATTGTCACTAAAAAGTTGAGGTAAAATGGATGTTACCTCCAAACATGGGCTGGTGCTGCTCAACCAGCTGAGGAAGATGAGGGAGAGCGAGCATCTGACGGATGTGGTGCTGGTTGCTGAGGGAATCAGCTTCCCCTGTCACCGGGTGGTCTTGTCCGCTTTTAGTCCTTACTTTCGTGTTATGTTCACCTGCGGCCTTCGCGAGTGCAACACTAGAGAAATAGTTCTGCGTGACACCCCTGCAGACAGCCTGGCCCTCCTGCTGAACTACATGTACTGCTCAGATCTTGCTCTCACCAACGCCAATGTGCAAGGCATCTCTATTGCATCTTTTCTCCTGCAGATGGACGACGTTTTCCATCGCTGTCAGCTGCACATGACCGAGAACATGGATGCTTCCAACTGCCTCGGTGTGTATTACTTTGCCCGTGACCTTGGAGCGGAGGATTTAGCTGAACATGCTCAGCGCTTTCTTGGGCAGAACTTTGTCCAAGTCTGCCAAAATGAGGAAGTCCTGGAGCTGGAGGCCCATCAACTGGGAAAGCTGCTGACCTCTGATGACCTTAACGTTTCACAAGAAGAGACCATCCTGGATGTGGTCCTCCGCTGGGTCAGACACTGCACTGTGGAAGATGGAGAGGTCCGTAATCTGCACCTTCCTGAACTCCTGAGGAAGGTCCGTCTGCCGCTGATACACCCTGACAATTTGAAAGACGCGATGAAGAGGAACACGGCCCTGCTGTCTGACGCTGAGTGTCTTGAGATGCTCAATCAAGCCTTGGATGTCACAGCGATGCACCCCTCAGCAGCGCCACGCAAGCTAAAGCTGCGCTACGGCATGGAGACCACAGACCTGCTGCTCTGTATTGGAAACGATGGTGATGGGATTAGATCGAGATATGGCAGCTTTGCTGAGCGCAGCTTCTGCTATGCCCCATCCACAGGCCGAACCTACTACATCACTTCACCTCGCTACGCAGAGGCTCTGGGGTTTGTGTGTGCCGGGGTTGTTACTGAAAAAAATGACATTATAGTCGCAGGAGAGGCAAGTGCTCGTAAAATGGCCCGACAGAAAGACATTAACGTTGAGATTTACAGGTAAGACATTAGATGACACATTTGATAACTGTGTATTTGCTTACCCCACTCAGATGGCACTGATTGTTTTCCCTGTTGGCCAGGTACAAAGTGGAGGCGCAGGGAAGTTGGGAGTGCCTGTCGTCAGCAGAATACCGAGACTCCTACGCTCTGGCATCACTGGGGGAAACTCTGTACCTGCTGGGGGGGCAGATGAAGCTGAAGAACCAGCTTCTCATCACTAACTGTGTGGAGCGGTGGTCTCTGCAAGGAGGGCCGTGGCGCAGTGCAGCTCCCCTGCCTCTGCCTTTAGCCTATCACAGCGCAGTCGGGATGAAAGATCGCCTTTATGTGATCGGGGGTCGAACACCACAGGTAATATCAAAATATCTTAACATTATTTTAATGGCTAAAAAAAACGTACAACCATTTTAGTCATACATTTAAAGTGAATGTGAGACTTTTGAGACCTGCAAAAACCTTGAGTGTCTGTAACCCCTCTCTGACTGCTTTGTCTCCCTCTCCCTCCCCTTCAACCACCCAGTCATACCGGACGGATGATGAGCCGGACCGTCTCAGTAACCGACTGCTGGAGTATGATCCAAACATAAATAAGTGGACAGAGTTAGGACCCATGAAGTACTCAAAGTATCGCTGCAGTGCCGTTGTACTCAATGGTGACATTTATGTGATGGGTAAGATTATGTATTGTTTTCTTTTTAATCTCTCTTGGTATGCAATATTGAAACAATATTTTTGATGATCCTTTTAGAGGGTGTTGACTGATGGCACATTTTCTATAGATATTACAATATTGAAGGGAAACTCTGATTGTGCTGCACTTATTAAGTGTTAGAAATAGTTTGAGAGAATGAAGCCATTTTCTGATGAAATATGGATTTTGCAGGTGGTATTGGTTGTGAGGGCAGTGACTGTGGGCAATCACGCCACTGCCTTGATGCTGTGGAGATCTACAACCCAGATGAAAATAAGTGGAGGGATGGACCTCCTCTCCCATTCGCACAGCTCTCTCTGCGCACCAATGCCTCAAACGCAGGAGTGGTGGGAGGCAAGATATATGTGTGTGGATACTACAAAGGAGCAGGTAAGAAAGAATATCTGTATCCATTTAATTAAAAGTGCTTGAAAGATGTTTCCATGGGACTGAAATCTGTTTCATTACTACTTTTAGATCGTCATGACGATATAACAAAGGACATTTTGGAGCTGGATCCGTGGGGGGGCCGGTGGACTGTGGTGGCTCGGCACGCTCTGATGCATGATAACTATGACGTCTGCTTAGTTGCAAGTCTCAACCCTAGGGGACTCATGTCCCCACCTGCAGACTTAGTTAAACAGTGACCCCCACCTCTCAGGTCAGGCCAAAGTCTGTGTGGGAGAATTAGCAAAGGAAATTAATGATTCATTATTAATGCACTTAATGCTGGGCTAAAGGCGTTCATTGTTATCCTGCATGGAAGAGGATCTGCAGTTAATGATTTGCACGCTGTCGCAAGAGATTCTCCTGTTAATGAGAATACAAAAGAACATTTGTAAATACAGTTATTGTCATTTTGTATCTTATTGCGCAAGATCTGCAGATTGATCCCCTAAAACCTGCAGCTGTGTGGCACAAAATTATCAGCAACACAAAATTATTTCTTTCGACATCAAGACGTACATATATGGTACAGAAATATACCACACGGATAAATAGAAAAAAACCTCTCTATGGGTCGCTTAATCCAGAATAATGTTTGTGCCTAAAAACAATGACTGAAACGATTATGCTAAGGAATTTTCTGTCAATCAATAATTGTATGGCAATGTCAATTTACTATAAATAAGTTGACATGTCATACATAGTTGAATATCGTATTCATTAATGAGTTTGTTCTTTTGATGGATGCTTGCTAAAGCAAATGTGTTCTGCTAATAAACAAACTAAACGTTAGCAATATTATGGAAACGTTTGTTTATTTGAATACAGTTGTTTGTTTACATTGTGTACTCAGAAGTGTAAGTACAGAATACATGAGTTATTAATCAAATACATATTGTATCTTTTTACATCCCTCTAAAGCTTTTTGAACATTAAACAGTTATCAATGTGTTATTTTGTCTACAAACTGAGAAACTTTACAACTAGTATAATAGGTCCAGAGTAGGGATAATTAGAACAACACACATTTCAGGCTTCATACTCGTTTACTCCTTCTCTAATAGCCTAAATCAGAACTCCCATCTATATCAAACAGCTGCCAGAGGCCTTCGGGTCTCACTGGGGTCACCGCTTTGGACTCAGCCGAGGGTTTCGCCAAGATGGGTTCTATTCCTTCAACGCACACGGAGTTGTTGCTCTCCTGAGACCAGCAGCTGAGTGGGGTGATGTAACACCCTTCAGCTATTGATCTCACCTTCCTGGTTGGCATTATTCGACGTTCCACAACGAGATGGTCCTTTCTTGGTACCATGTTCGGATCACGACGCTCACATCGAGGTGTAGTAACATGTTGTCCTTTGTCGCAGTTCATGAGTGGTTGACTGTTTTCATTTGTGACAGTGCCCTTACTCCTCTGTGAGAGCACAAGCGGCCTCTTTCTGAACCTCCTCTGGCCTCTCTGAGGGACTTTCCTCTTTCCTATGATGGGACCCTGAGGGGGAACTTGAGCCTGATTGCGCTCACAGTCGTATGACTTGCATATTAGCTGTGTGCCTTCAAGCTTGTTCTCCTGTAGGATGTTGGAGAAAGAATGTTCGAGCTCTGGTGACGTCTGGTTGGCACTGTCCGTCACCCTCTCAGAGCTGGCTTTGGCTGAGTGCTCTGAGACTAAGGTGCTGAGCAGCTTCAGAGCCTCTTCCAGCATGTTTCGCTCTCTCTCCTGCTCCTCTCTCAGACAACCCAGATCATCCTTTAAGCCTTGCAGGTTTGAACCAAATGCCACCGTGGTGTCCCCAGTCTAAATGGTCAAATGTACATTTATACAACTGGAAGCCAACCAAATACACTTTCACCTCAATTAATCTGCAGCAATCTTGATTAAAAGTTTCAATATTGTTCACCTTTTGCATCTTGTCTTCGAGTTCAGCCATCAGCTCTTTCTTGGAGTTCACTTTAGTCAGTAAAGCCTCAAACTGCTGGGAAATGTCAATCTGAAGACTTTTGATATTAGTCTGCACTGTGATAAATGGGAATAAAAGATATATGCATGTATAAAACGTTTTTCAATACAATATAAATGTATAGAAGATAATAGAACCATATAGTAATTTTCCAAAATGATGGTTTACCCATGTGTATTCATTTGGCAAAGAGCACCATCTACTGGCAAATATTATTAGAACTAGGGCTGCTCAATTAATCGTATTTTAATCGCAATTACGATTTTGGCTTGCAACGATTATGAAAACAACATAATCGAAATAAAACGTTTTTTTTATTGGAATTATACTTAAAGTTAAGGGTAATCAACTGTTTTTTTCAATGAATTGATGTTTTCAAGGTAAATGAATAATCGTTTTTAATAATCGTGATATCAATTATTGATCCAAATAATCAAGATCATGATTTTTGCCATAATCGAGCAGCCCTAATTAGAACTCAACTCCAATTTAAATCGTTTCATTTAAAAGTATCAATAAATAAGAAAACATACTTGTTGACGAAAAACTGTCAAATTTTTGAAGGACCGCTTCGCACGCACAGGTATTTTTCTCAGTGCCAGCGACCAGTTGTTGGATCTGAAAAGCATGGCAGCATAGTTGAACATGTTACATCTACAGTAGAGAAGCTTTCAAATCCAAAAAGGAGACAGCATGGATGTCTATGATAACTTACATTGTTGAGGGTTTCTCGAAAGTGATTAAATTCTTTGGCTAAAATATCACTGTTAAAACAAAAAGGATAGATTTCAAGATGTCAGAAGTTATTAGGCCAACTCAAAAAAATAAATAATAATCCCACTAGTATAAATAAAAAGTTTGTTGCATGTAGCTACTGACCTGTCAGTTTGTTCTTTTGCCCTTTTCTTGTCCTCTTCAAACTTATCGAGTATCCCAAAAGCTTTGCTCTTGTCCTTTAATTCTCCAAACAAGAAAGGTTTGGTGTGATAACTGCTTATAAACTTGGGGTCACTTCCCTAAAAAAAAAAAGTAAAACAATATGAGGTTTATAGATACACAAGGCAGAAGGGATTTTCACATCATTTCAGTAACAATAAATACGTCCATATGAAGGTATGATAACAAATAAAAGATTTAATTCAAAGAAACAGGTTGCCTCCTGAATTACTGCATTCGCTTATGGTGGTCCATTAAACTGTTATTAAATGCCTCAATGTCATTAATTTTGCAATATAAGAACAAATGTGCTTGTTACTAACAAACAATATAGCAAAGATGCAGTATACTGACATACTGCCGATTTGAATGAAGGTGCCTGGATCTTTCTAATGAAATTAGATTCACATATTTTTTTTAACTATTTTTCACAGAACAACACACCTGTAAACTTCCCCATCAGACCCATTACTTAACTCACTAATAATTAATAGTAAACTGAGTGTAACCTGCATAAGTAATAATGCCACTGAACCAAATGGATTTGTCCATTCATTTTGGGCCTCAAATATATCACTGCTTCACCAACAACCACTTGTAAGATGATAAAACTCACCTCCTGTGAACTTTGTTGGGAGTTCCTGGATGACAAACTCATTTCTTGAGACATGCTTTGAGAATTTTCAGGCCAAAACTGAGACCCGAAGAAAAGCTGCGAGTCTGTGAAGCTGGAGTAGCCGCTGGTAGACACATTTCTGTTGATGTTTTGTTAAAATAAATATGTGTTGGTAGAAATAAGGTAAACACAGACAGACTTACATAGATACATACATATTGCTATTCAAACGTAGGGCTTCTTGACTAAGTGTTATTACACTGTTAGTCAGCTTGAAAACGATTGATCACAGCTGTGCATAACCTTATTCACAGATAAAGAAACAATAGTTGGAAACCACTCTTAAATAGCTACTTTAACTACCTGCTTCCAGTTGGTATGCTCAGCTTCTCCTTTATGTTTCTGATGTGATTCATTGCGTTTGATTACCTGTTTGTAAAGAGAGAAAGTTAGTAGCCATTTTAGCTAGCCATGTCTTTCTATGAGCAGCAGGTGCTGACAGATGTATATTAGTTAGCCTGTTCACTCGAGTTAGCAAAAACGCATAAAAGCGCTTCACTAGCTGACTTCGACTGAAGTGGAGGACATTTAAACTTAAGTTACTGTTAACTGTTTAGCTATAACACTTAAGCATATCTTTACTGCATGCTAGTCATCTTATTCGGTAGAATGCAATTGTTTTGGGGATAAATAAATGTATTAAAATGACTCACAGTTCGCAGCGATGAAAAAGATATGATTAGACCGGCCGTTGTAAACTCGCGAGGATTTAAAACTCCCGCCATACGACCTTCCAGAGCGAGGCCGGGCTGCGTTTGGGGACCGTCAGAAAAGTCAATATTTTAGAAGATTTTGTATTTGTTTTTGTTGGCTAAAAGGTGGGGTAGGTAATTCACTTCAGAATCACTTTTTGTTATAATCCATGGAATGCTCTTAACATCCCGATAGCAATGAATACATTAAATGCTTTGACAATAAATAAATACAAAACAACATTTCATCTGTGGAAGCCGTGGCGCTGTAAAAAGCACGACCAATCATCTGAGGCGGCCCGGCTAAAATAACTGGACGGCCTACCTGCCTGTCAACCTTCCATCGTGCACAAACGTATCTCGTGCCCTCATTGGTCATGTGCGCGTTCGTGTGTGTTGAAGGAAGTCTGTAGGAAGGGGCAGATTTTTTTCGGCTGCGTACTTTCAAATTCTAGCTTACTCGAGCTGGTTGCTCCATTCTTACCTATCATACCTAGAGCATATCAGGGTGGACATTTTATGCTTTACCGCAATAGTTAAGTTATTTAAAACATTAGAAAAACGTTGAAGGAAGAACGCATTCACTCTGCTTCTTGAAGATTATTTCCCACTCAAAATGTATCCTTCTTCTTGAGTCATACAAATAGTAGAATAGTAAAGGGGCGTGTCCAGAGGGATTCAAATCAGAGTAACAGGGGGGACATTCAAACAGGGGACACACACTTTATTTTCAATACAAATGATTTTATCAAATAAAATCAATTAATAAAATCAATATTTAATTGAAATAGTAGGCTATTGTTACATTCACATTCAGAAACATGGGGATATTCAATGTTTCATTTCATTTCTCAGTCATGTATTAAAAAATGCTTCAATTAATTACATTTTCATTGTTATATATTTGTTCTCGAGTGGGCCTGTTATGATGCAGCATAATTATAAATCAGCCTCAGTCTTTATTATTATTTAATGGTTCTTAAAGCAATGCAAGTTACTTTATGAATTATGACTGTCCAGTGACCCTTTAATGTACATTAAACACCAATCAATCATGTTGCTATTATTATTATTATTATTATTATTATTATTATTATTGCAACCTTCAAATTAGTTTTTCCAATTCATAGATCCACATCTTTTATTCACATAAATACCTGTAATTTTATTTTGAAAATCGTACCCGGAAGTGTGCATGCTAAATTAATTCAGGTAGCTACAGCAATGAGCTACGCACTGACAGTCTGTGGTTGAATTGCAGAGGTGTGTTGATGACAAATCTGCCAAACTATCAGTGACTTTCTAAAAAAAAAATACCTCTGCGGCGAAACCGATCTGAATCTGATTACACCACATCAAGGAGTTTGGTCAGGCCAAAGCCTAGGCAGGTGAGTTAACTTTTAGTTATGTGCTGCTGCTCTGTCTGTGATTATAAAACAGATTTGAAGGATAAGTCAGTGAATCTACTTCTCTAACGCTGGTATCGTAATGTTATCTCCTGACCGAAGACTGAACTTCTCCCTGTGACAGGTGCTAGCTAGCTAAACACCTTGCATGTATCCTGTGTAACTCAAATGACGTTAGCACACTACATGCAAATGACTGAGACATTAAATATGTTGGTTAAAGCTCTAACGTTACCAATACATTGCGTTGCATTAAAAATGTAGTTGTAAAAGTTATACAGAAAAGATATACAGGAATGAGAGCTCTGTGTGTATTTAAACTAAGGTGTTTGTGTGCATCTCTAACGTTTTAGTTAGGATACAACATCAAACATATGTTAAACCTATTCTCAGCCAAAAGGTGATTTGAACCTATAATTATATTGTGACATCAGTTAAGTTAAAGGCACAAAGTGTGGGCTGATGCATGGCTCCATGCTTCAAATAAACAGGGGGCAGCATTTCACTTCCACTACTAATTTTGTGACATTTTAAAATTATTTAGGTGCAGGCTTTGAATAAGGCTGGTGGGTTTTCTGGTTATTTCTGCACTGTATATCCTTTCTTTACTTTTCTAAGTTTTGTAAATTGGGTGCATAAAGATAAACTTCAAATTGAACTACTCAGTCCATATATTTTTAATTTAGTCATCAGTAATAAGAAAAGAAAATAGAAAAACGGCAACTACGAACAGCAGAGCACAGATATGTAAAATTAGACCAATCTATTATATACCGTGTATATAAGAAACCAGTGAAATTGTGTTGTTTTTTTAGCACTCTTCTTTTAATAGGCAAATGTATCTGATCTCATCAAAGTCAGTGAGGTGTATTTAATCAAGTCTGTTTGATCTTTTAGGCATTGATTATGGCTCTGTCGTTCCTTCTGGTCTTGGCTGCAACTGTGATTCTGATCAGTCCCGAGACACCTGTCACTAAGGTAGAAAAACGGATGTTACTCAGCCAAAGAGTTAATGTGTGCTTTTCTCATGAAATACTGATTTGTTAATCTGTGAATGTGGTTTGGTCCGTAGGCTTTACATCAGAACTCGCTTGAGTGCTGCAGCGAGAAACAGAGAGGGAACAATTCATGTTCGAATGACACCCACTGTGAGCCAGGTAATGTTTTCGAGCTTTGAATCATCCTGGCACACGTACCAAACTGTAACTTTGAGCTACACTTTTTAACTTTACTTTAATTTGTATCCTTTTCGGTTAGAGATAAGCAAGAGTGAAATGATACTCTGCCCATAAATGCGTGTATCGCTATATTGATATGTATATATTTACTTTCTCGTTTGTACTCCCTTGCCATGCTTCATAACCTTGCAACATAGGAATTTCCCAATTTTATATAGAATTCATATTTTTTCAATGTCAGTCTATGTGCTGATGTGTTACCCTTATGCTTAGCAATGTGTGAAAAAAAGAAAACCAGCCTTTTAGTTTTTTTTATTCATTTTAAACTGGCAAACAGTTTTAGTGGATAAACAAAATATTTAAACTTCAGCAATATATACTACATATAATGGGGCGTGTGGTGCAGTGGGTTGTCCGTAGGTGTTCGGATCAGGGGGTCACAGGTTCAAACCCCACTGCAGTCAGCATGTCGTCGTGTCCCTGGGAAAGACACTTCACTAATGTTGTGACTATTACATTGCAGAGTGGAATTCATATTTATTTGGACCATGGTACAAAAGGACAGGAAATGGGATTTTTCTTGTTTTTTCTTTTCAGGATGCTTCTTGCGTGTCCTTGAGAACAGCAACACTGTCTGCATATTCTGCGACTCAGCAGCTGTGGATTTGGATAACATAACAGTCTGCACCTACAGTAAGGACAAGGCCTGTTTTCAAATAAATAAAATGTCTGAATGTAACACATTTAACTTTTAAATATGCCCTTTTTGTGTGCTCACTAGACTATACATTGGAGAGGAAAAATCACACAACTGTAACGACTGTCATTCCAAAAATTGGTAAGATATCTCAATCCATTAGCTTAAGCATATTATTTGTTTCTTGGCCTATAAGAATATATTTCTAAAGTTTAAATTATACAAAAACAACTGCAATTTCAGTTTTAAGCAGATGTCCTTTAAATTGAGTAAATGAACCATGGTTAAGCTTTTATAATCCGTTTGTATTATTATCATTTGAAATGTAAGTTAGATAAAAGAACCCAGTTCCACAGGTTACAACCTCTGTGTGATGTAATAGTAAATAGCTCCAGCATCTAATATATTCAGAACCTTTCTCACAAATCATTTAGTGTGTTTTCTAATATTTCTCAACAGGAGGGCCAGGTGTGGCAGCCTCTCTTCTTCTGGGAACACTGTTGATCAGCCTGTTCCTGATCCTCTCTGTTGCCTCCTTTTTCTACCTCAAACGCTCCAACAGACTCCCAAACATCTTCTACCGCCGCAACAAAGGTAAGCACTACGCCGCTCTGAGAGACTGTAGTTATGCAAACAAAGTGCTGTCAACCCACCACACTCATTAGATCAAATATACTAAAGCATGTACACACAATGTTAATGCTACGCTCCAGTGATAATACCTTTCTTCAGTCAGCTAAACTGAAACATAACAACATCTTGTGCACTTACAGCCTTCATATTCCAACCAAGTGAGACAGTGAGTACATTTTATGTTTCCTTCACAATGTTTGATTTTATTTTTCATATCCTCAGGAGTGTCTTGTAGTACAAAGACATATCTGTGTTTTTTTCTCTTCTAGGCTGTAATGATCCCCTCCTCGACAGGTAAGACGACTTCACTATCTTAACCAGGAACTTCCTGCTTTGATTCTCTGACCCTGCTGAACTGGTTGTATGTGAAGCTATGACTAATGGAAGCAGTCCAACAGTAAAAGGGATTATTTAGCAACATTGTAGACAAGTGTTAAATATATGAAAGCTGATGACAAGCTTGAATTCCCAAACGAAACGTGATCAAAGCATACAAATCCAGCTTGGAGTTATCTCTGCTATTAGTGTCTCCAGTGCTTGTCTTCTCCTGTTTTCATCAAAGGTGATTTATGTTGCCTTTTGTTTTCTGTTTCTTTTGAAGTGAGGAAGCCAAGATATGTCAGAAGGGAGCAGCCCGCTGCCTCCGCCGTACCTACCACATCCACCACCCAGGTTTATAATGTGTAGGACGGGGAAGAGTAGGAGGAGGGGAGGGAGTGCTGGTAGGAGAGAACGCTCAGGAACGATGTAAGGTTTTCTTCTTATCATGTGAAGGTTCAGCAGTGTGAAGAACACCTGGTGGCTTGTACTGTACGTAGGTAGCCATATTTAACTGAAGCTGCTTATGCTGCATTATTGTCACTCGGGCTGTTACTTTTCCTCTATTTTACAAGAGTGTGGGCTGTATTAAAAAAGTCTTCTTGACACAGTCTCTATGACTAATTTATGTTAAATGTGTTTGTTTTTTTTACAAAACTAGTTTCAGTATTTCTCTGTAAGTTTTAAACCTTATAGGCTGGTTTGTGTTTATTTTACACAGGCATGCAGCACTGTCGGTTCACTCCGTTTGTTTTTACAAGTTAACACTGTTATTATCCATCTGCTGTTTGAACTATGTCATCAGTTTACTTATTTAGATGGTTTCGATATGTGGACTTGTCGAATTAAGAAATGTTTTGAAGTTAAGCTTCTTCTCATCTTATTAACATGTTTTATCTCTTTAAAATGTGTATAACAACTGACATGGGAAAACTTTTCCACTTGGTACGGGTCCCACGACTGAAGTTAGTGAATTATCGCTTTTACACTTTGGTTTTTTGATTTATCGAACAATATTACAGTTGTGATGAGAGCTAAAAGGTGCTGGTGAGCAGATCTGTTACCTTGAGACGAAGCCCGGCTAGCTGTTTGCAGCCGTATGCTAAGCTACGCTAACCGGCTGCTGTCTATAGCCATATTTCTAACAGATCTGACAGTGGTATTGATTTTCTTATCCAACTCACTGCAAGAAGGCGGATAAACTTGTTTTTTCTAATGTCCAACTACTCCTTTTAAAGCAAAGAACTATAAAGCCAGTGACCAAGTGACAGGGCTTTTTTAGGGGGGGGAAAGTGACAGCCCAGTGACATTTTATATTTTGCTAAATAGAATGTTATTTACATGTGTGATATTTATTTACATTTTGTAAAGTGCACTGAGGTTTACTGATTACAATCAGACCAACAGAATATATGATGTGTCAAATAGCGGGGTATTTTAGTGTGAGTTACTAAAGACACCGTATGGATGAATGTGTTATTGCTTTAGTTTTTTTATTATTGCATTTGTATTTATTGTTTTTGTGAGCTTAATCAAGGTGAATGTATTACTCATGAACAACGGCATTGTGCATCGCATCATACATTTTGTTCCACAACAGACCCAGTGAAACATGAAAGAGGTGAAGAATTTAAAGTTCATATTTTTATATAGGAAGGACTGTCATCTGACATTTAAAATGCATATTTTTGTCCCTAAAGTATATCTAGATTCCAATAGATCTCTTTCCTTTAGGAATATAAAATTACTGAATCCTCGTGCACTTTATTCGTCTGAGGTCATCCTTTTAAAAGAAAATCTCAAGACTAGTTGCCACCAAGTGTGATTGTGATTTGTGTTGTTGTTGTATGGATGGCATTATATTGCTGCATTTTGAATTTTACTTGACTTCTATTAATTTTTTGCCAAATGTTGTCTGAAGAAAACTGTGTGCCATTACTGTGATTACTGTGCCATTATCAGCTTTAAAACAGCCAGGAAACATTTAAGAATGATGTGAGGAATAATTGGGTATTTAAATGATATCCAGTGGCCTTTACTGTACACTATCCTAAAACGAGGCTAGATATCTAAGTTTTATTTGCTATTTAACTAGATATATTTCTGTATGTTGATGACACTAAAGCAACTTGAAGTGAACCAGATAAAAGGCAGCAATCATTCCATGAATATTCCCCTTTTTGCTTGATGTGTTTGACTTACAGACAAACATTAGCTTGAAACATGTACATATTGTTTTATACAAATAACGTATTGCTTTTGTAATGAGGTAATGTACATATTCTAGTTTCAATGCCATGCAGAATTATGTATGTAATGTTTGGAGAAATAAAGCACCTTTCCATAACCATTGTTTTCCTCAGTTAAATGAACTCACGCTGCTGTGTTTTCATATCGTTCAAAGACAAATTAAAAGTTGTTATGTTTATTTTATGATTACTGCTGCTAATAAATAAAGAGAATAAATAATTCCTAACTGTGTGCCAGACATTAATTTATTTTTACATGACCGACAAGTTATTCTGCCAATCACATTATAATTGTATTGTTTTATTAAACAAATGAGAAACAAAGGTATTACATGTCTTTATATTCACTTGTGGTCAGCAGGGTACTATCATTATCTCTATGTAAATAGATAATATACATATGTCTTCCTTCTCTGATAGGGACGCTGGAGAAATATAGCTTTCATCAATTAAAATGATTTTGAATATCACAATGCTGTTAAGGTTTTAGGGAGGACTTAAATATATATATATAGATATATAGATAGATAGATAGATATATATATATCTAGATATATATATATATATCTAGATATATATATAGATATATCTAGATATATATATATAGGTTTATCTAGATATATATATCTAGATATATATATCTTTGCTATCACACATACCCTGACACGATCTAAAGACAGACTGGCAAATGTGTTCAAAAATATTTAAAGTAAGACCAGTTAATAAAATAAAAAAACGACTCATTCTACACTTGCGTTTTTGATTTCAAAGGGTTTTCAAGTACTTCTGTGTAAGAATTGAAACAAAGATTAGATGGTTAAATTCTCTGGGATTTGTAATGACGTACAAAGTTTTGTGGATTCATCTCTTTTTTTTCTATGAGAGGGAAGTAGCATGTGTTGATATTTGTTAATGTCTTAAATAAATGTGAATTATGTATAAATAATACCCATGATCCATCTGCAATGTGTCTTGTGTCCTTGCACTTCTACAGGGTTATAATGGAATGTATTTTGGGAGTCACCTCTAATGACTGTAAGAGGGCTTGTATTTTTAAGGTACTGAAATGTCATACCTCTGGTAATAGAGGGACGGACGACTGCAGCTACATGTGACTGGACATACTACTCTATTTATAACAGTCGAGTGAAAGGCCCCGGTCTGACATACACAAGGGCAGACGGACATCAGAGCTGAAATGCCCCTGCAGGGAGTAAGAACTGACACCTCAAAGTGGACGCTTCGTCATTCTGTAACAGGTAGGTTTTCTTTGTACTATAGAAACTAAAAAACATAAACGCTCTTTAACGATATGCTTCAAGTTGATTATGTAATCGACTAGACCTGTAAACGACTTTGACGCAGAGCAAGCGATCCTAACAACTCCACACCTCAAAAATAACATTCAAACAATAACCTGTAGCTAAACCATACTACAAATGTGATCAAGTGCTAAATCCAAGGTATTATAAACATTGCATCAGTGACCCTCACTGAGTATGTTTGCTATGCTGATACAGCATGTTGTGTCCTGACATTGGACAGCTGAATTTTTCATATCAGGTCATATGACCGGAATATTTTGAGATCTGTTATGGCTCTTGTGACTGTAGTACTCTGGTGTTGCTTAGCTGCCCTCTCAAGCTTTGAACTAACTCAGGAGCATGTTCAAGCAAGGTTAAACTCCTAACCAACGCTCTATATTTAGCTCAAATTAGTTGATGGAACTTCAACTGTAACTCAGTGGGGATACCAAGGATGTACTGAAACACATTGCATTGGCCTATTCAATATACCTAAATATGCCACCTTTCCAACATTGATCTTTTGTCTTCTTCTTTTCAGATTCAGGAGCATGTGAGATATAAAATGGATGATTTGGATCACAGCATTCACATTGCAAACGATGACTGGACCAGCTTCTATGAGGAGTGCGAGGGGTGTGGTCTGGTGCAGCCTTCGCTCGCTTGCCCTGATAGCTGGAGCCTCAGTGATTCAGAGGAACTGGGCAACCCAAGCTCAGTGTCCAGCGCAGGCCATCAGGAGCCAGAGCACAGCTGTGCTGCAAGCAGTGATGGAGCTGAAGGCAGTGCTGCAGGATGCTGCATGGAGGAAGAGAACTGCACAGATGGTGTGAAGTCTGTATCAGTGCAGGTGGTTCAGTGTGGTTCAGCAGGAGAAACTAAAGCTGAAGCAGGCCGTGGTAATCCTGAAGAAAATGCCTTCAACACAGCAGAGCACATCGAAGAGGAGAAACATGCTAACATCAAAACTACACTGCAAATTGAGCAACTAAATGTTCAGTGTTCAGAGGGAGAATCGTCAGAGCTGAAAAGAGGAGATGAAGCTGTGCAAATTGAGACTGACATTCATGGCCTCATATCCACGCAGCAACCTGACCCCATTTCCTACAACCTAACAGAGCTAGACGGATCTGTGAGTGAGGATGTGAGTGGTTTAAGAGCAGAGAAAGAGCGCTGGTTTGTGACAGTGAACGAGAGTCCTGCACGACAGGGAGTACGCGCTGCCTCTGTGAAAAAAAAACGAAGGCAAAAAAAAACTCGTAAGGAAAGATCACTTGAAAACCACTATAGATTAGAGAAGACAAAAGATAATAATGAATCTGAGGTAGAACGTAACTTAGTAAAAAAATGTGCTGAAACAGATTCTGAGAGTGTGCCGATGGGAGTCATTTCAGATTCATCGCAAATGTCTTTAACTTCTGATGAGGAAGACAATTTGTCAGAACAACTGGTGATGTCTCCTTCCCCTCAAGACAATATCATTGAGCCAACAGTAGAATTCAAATCAAACAACAGAATTACACCCAGAAAACCGATAAAGTTAGACAGTGTGGAGTCTGACGTATATGAAGACGGTGTTGAGTTCTACTCCACTCACAGTTTTGACTCTGAAAGCTATCTGTCAGCTACCGAATCATGGGAGGATCTTCAGCATCTCCTCAAGGAACATCAACAACTGCAACGCTCATTATCACTGACAGAAAACAGCTATCTATTCAATCTGACTGAGATTACCGAGGCAGACAACACGCAAGATAGAGAAATGCTTTCTTATGATGTACCAGCTTCTAACTGTGAAGGTCATGAAAGCACCGATGTTCAGCCATCTGCTGGGCAAAGTGCAGACAGAATGCCAGAGGATATCTCCACATGTGATAACCAAACACACAGCACACTTCCTGCACCTACACCTGGACTCCAAAAACAGGAAGTAAATCATTTAGCATCTGGTGGCTCTTCAGTAAATCAGTTGCTCCCCATTCCTGATTTAACTGTAACCCCTTGCTCTGTGGCCGACAGCCCTGAAACATACGCCGAAGCCGCGGGACACACTCGACCTGTGTACGCCATTTCTGCTTTTTGGGATGAAATGGAAAAGTTGACGATAAATGACATTTTGCAGCTCAGGGTGGGTAGAAGCACCCCTCCCAGAGATACAGTCACACCAAACGCAGATGGCCCTTTGCTCGACACAGTGGAGTATAATTTGTCTGATGGTGTTCTGATGGATACATCTGACACTGCTGATTCAGACTATTTCACACAGCCCGACGAATCCAAGCGCGATCGTTCAAGCTGCGAGTTCTCCACGTCCGATTTTGAAGAAGAGTACTGGCAGTATCTTAGCGCCAGTAGGAACCAGAGTCCTGACCCTCAAAGCAAAAGCCAACAGAGCCCGGGCGACTCTCCTTTCACAGCATATGAGAAAGAGGAGTCTTTAAGCTCTGAAACACCTGTGCCTTTAGAGGACTATGCAGAGGATCAGGAAGCCAGTGATTTCCTTTTGAGCAGACTTGGGTTGCCAAGACCGATCACAAAAAGCAAAAGCTTGCAAAATCTATCAGCTTTCAAAACAGAGGATTTATCTTTGCAGTTGTTACTCGGCAAAGATGAGAGCAGTTTGTTTCTCAGCAGCTGTCCATCTCTGGAAGAAAATGTGGTTTTAACAGCTAGCGACAGCCTGGGAACACAAATACCTACATCTTTACTGGGTGAACATGATCAGATATCCTTGCCTGAAGTGTTTGAATACCTTTACAGCGATGATAGGACAAACGGAGACTCCCAATGTGTTAAAGTCTATGATCCAGTTGACATCTCAATGGTTTATGACTACTCTCTTTGTGCGTTCAGCGATGAAATGTCCTTCTCTTTCCTCTACAATTTCCCACGCAGTGAGGAGAAACCCATCCCCATTTTCTCTTGTTCTCAGCCCCTCATCAGAGAACTCACATTCCCAAATCCGGACTTTGTTTTCTTGCGCTCAGACTTCGAGGAGGAGGGCGACATCTCCCCATTCAGGATCATGTCTAGCTCTTTCTTCAAGAGGGACGATTGCGGGGTGTCTGCCTCAAATGGATTTTACAATTGGAAAAGTTTGATGAGGAAGGTTCGCTTTCCTGACAAAGGGAGCATCTGGTGCAGTAGATCTGGAGCCACGGTGTTCCCAGATGAGGTTGAGAAGATCACCACAAAGAGTGCGGACCCACCACTCACAGTGCTCACTGCCAGGAGAGGCTCTTCGTCTCCTTTTCTGCTGTTTAGCGAGCTAGCATTGCAGAAGAGGGTTTTGGACGCTCTACAGGCAACAAGTACGTCTGAGCTGCTTATTCTCCAGACTGGATTCAAACACACCAGAGCACATCTTATTCAAACATAACCTCCTTTTTTGTTTATTCTTGTTTATGTCTCTTACAGGACAAGAGGGCATTTTCTCCTCACTGAAGCAGTCGGATATGTGCATGGTCTGCATCGCCTTTGCCTCCTGGGTGTTAAAATCATCTGATCCTGAGTCTGCTGATGCCTGGAAAGCAGGTATGAAACTTTTCCAGGGCTTCACAATACATCATTCGTTTATAAATCGTCATCACAATGTCAACTTTTTCTTGCCTTTTGTGCTCAGTTCGATGAACGCATTTACATAATGGTGGAAATAATATTATTTTCTTTATTTAACAAGATATTTGTTTTGATTCAACAGTATAAAAAAAGTAACAGAAGGCACTTTTTTTTTAATTCAACAACTCCTTGTATTGATATTCTGCTGTTTTAGTCAATAATCTACAAAGGTAACTGGTGTCTAAAATGCAAACTTTAAAGACAGTGCAACATCTTTACTCCGTCAGCTTCTTTCTGGGGGTGATGTCCTGCATTTCCTTTTTAAATATCTGATGAGTTTTTGAGGGGTGAACACCTTAAAAATCAATAACTCATAATATTAACTGAGATATAATTAATTTTTGAAACCACATGTTGAAGGGCTTTAAGTATTCATTATGAAGAGTACTTTGTAACTTGGTGAATTGACAATTCTTCACATTAACCTTTATTTTAATCCTGTTCAGCTCTGCTGGCAAATGTGAGTGCGCTGTCGGCCATCCAGTACCTGCGGCAGTATGTGAAGAGGAGGAATCCTTCCTAACAGGATCCCTGATACACAACAAAGAAGAGCGCAATCATTTCCAAACACTTTCACTTGGGTCCATCTATAAGGATATATATACTATATATTATGTACTGTATGTTATATTGCCTCAGAGTTTTTCATTTCTTTCCTTAAAATAAAGCATGTATGCTAGTAAGACATTTTTTGCTAAGTATGTTAAAGTTCAGTAATTTTACGTAAACAGATTCCATGAAAAGAGACAAACAAAAACAAAATTCTAATACTAGTTAAAGTAGGCCATATATTCAAGACCAAGTTGGAACAAATTGGCTTAGGGTTGAAAGCCACAGACAGGATGGGAAAGTTAAAAAGTTGTTGGTTTTGATCTTACAATGGGATTTGTTTACCATAAGAAAGTTAAAGCTTATGCCCAGCATTATCGTTTAAACATTAAAACATTTCAGCTGCATTTTAAACGTTAAGATAACTGGGTAAACTGATGTTATGTGGACCACTATGTTAGCACAGATACTCATAATTTGTTGTGCCCTTTGTGATTGTGATGGCTTTGTATGTTATACGGCTTTAAACATGCATGTTTTAATGGCAGCTTGTAGAGAGCTGATGCAAAGTGTCTCTGGGAGTTTGTTGTAGAGGATGAAAAGGTGGGTGAAAACCTGAAAAGAGTTGCGTTGTAGAGTATTGGTCCGCCTGTAAGTTGTAGGAACGTAAAGTAAGTGACTGCAGGAGCTGTGCATGATGGGTAAGCATTGGTTCCCTTATTTTGAGCTTTGTGCCCATTCGATACAAAGTAATGTCAACTTGTGACTAATCACAGGCTCACAATTTGTTTTTGTAGTTTTTACACATTTGACACTTTAAGATTATTATATTTCCATAATGTCACACAGGCTTGACAGGGCTAACCCCGTTTTAAAATACAAAACAAACAATGACAATCTGTTGCAATTTTTTTTTTTTACCTCTGCCAACGAGGTTGTATTACTGCTTGGTTGGTCTGTTTATTTGTTTGTCCGTCAGCAGGTTGAAGGAAAAGGTACGGGCCTGATTTGCATGAAACTTGGCAGAAGGGTGAATTATGAGAAGAAGAAGACCTTCAACTCTGGAGTGGATACAAATCAGGAGGCAGACACAAAAAATATGTTTCATTTGTTGCAATTGTGAGACAGGGCATTATGCTGCATTCATGGGATGTTAGAATAATCAGAGTTTGTGTGAATGTCCTCTCATGTCAGCCACCACATTATGAACCACTGTGCCTAAATACTATGTGACTAGTCAGCTCATCTGCTGAGATATTTTACAACCTGTGTTGCAACAAAATGTAAACTTTAGAAATAGCTAAAAATATATATATTTTCCTATATAATTGATATAAACTAAAAATAATTGACATATCCGGTTTTGTTGTATCAACTGCTTTTATATTTTACTCCTGAACAATCTGCTGTAGCACATCTTAAAAAAGAGTTTCTGTAATTAAGCCCTTACCGATATTAACTGTGGACAAATAATAAAAATTTAATTTCAACAGCACACAAACTGAAAGTAATGTCTAAAGTACTAAAGTTTGTCTGTGAACTAAGAGGAATTTGTGTCTTTTACAAACATAAGAACGTATTTCAAACACATATGTATAATAGTCTAAGAGCTAGTAACTTAAACCATGTGTTAAAGGAAAATGGAAAGATGTATTATACTTAAGATACTTAAGATCTTATTTATACAATTTTAAACTAAGATATGGCATTTTTGGGAAACAATGATATACATATATTTTACTTTGATCAATTATTTTATTTTGAGTATGCAATGACAAATGTACAAAATAATGAATGTAAAAATGGTACGTATAAGCTAAGGCTCTAGCACTGACCTTTTTGGGTCATAATATTTGGTTTGTTACTATTTTAAAAGTAATGACGTGAATTTGTTTGCTGTATGTATTTGAGTGTTACACAATGAAAATGACTGAACTTAACTAAACGATGTCCTCTTAAATCACCAGGTATATCAGTTATATGAACATCTCTCAAAGAAAACTGACGACAACCTTCATCAAGGTAGAATTTATTACAGGAAAGTATTAGCTTTAGCTAGGTGTACCTTATAAATTGTATATACCACAGGCTATTGATACAAAGAAACTCCAGGTGCAAAGAGAACAAGGGGTCATTGCAGAAATATTTATTGAAATAAATATGCAATGGATACACTTTTATATTATGTCACATAAATATTGAATTTAGAGGCAGTTCTTTCAAAAATTCCATTAAAATGTTTAGGATTTAGTTTCACTCCAATTCATTTGCTCTCGTCAAAACAATGTAAATACATTATTCTAACAAAACGTTCTGCCTTAGCGACTGGTCCAATTAATAATGATCTTACTTTATAATACTCAATACTGTTTTAGCTTATGATTTACTGCTATCGTGCTGGATCGAAGGGCAAGTGTTCACATCTACTGCTATATCAATAGTACTCATTCATATAGAATATTGCAAACATTTAATATTTACAATCTCAAAAATGAGCGAATAAAAGCTTCGGTTATAATGTGAAAAGATATCTTGATATATAAAACTTTAGGATTTAGACAAATATTTAGCAGATTTAAGAGAAAAAACAATCTATACTATGCTCTAAGCATCACAATGCAACTTGCTACTCTAGTTTGGTGAAAAAAAAAGTCTGAGTCGTGCTAGGTCGTTAGAGTCATTCAAACACTTATTAAAAGGTCATTCTGTACAAGGAAATCATTTAGAAATCATAGGTAGATATTTCAACTCAACACCAAAGTCAGTCTGTTTTCATATCCTTTATGAGAGTTATATTTTCATTAGCAAATTCACGTCACTGCATATGAAACAGTTTTACAGTTTGTTAGAGAAAAATCTGTCACTTCAAATCTCACATGAATGGGTGAGATTGTTTGTCATTTTGATAATAAAAACTAGTATAAAGTCTTAAGTGATATGAAAATCTGAGACGGACGTTGACAGTCCAATAAGTGCTGAACAAGGAATGCACATAAAGATCCACAAAGATCTTCCCTAAAATATATTAAAACAAAAAAATGGACTCACAAAATACTCTCTTACAGTCTTAAAAGTACACAGTATTCTATTTGGGTATGAGTGTAGGGATTCAGGGCATGCACCACCTGGCACTCAAGATGGCTTGTCACCTTCTTTCTTCAGACGGCTTCAGCAAACAGAAACAAAGAAACAGGGTCAACACTTTTGTCAGTGAGACACATTTTACTGGAGTTCAACTAAACATTGTGTAATTATCTTGTCTTGCACGGTATATTGATATGAGAAATACATCACAATACCCTACCATTAGGAAGGGTACAATAGCCGTGTGGGGGTAATAATGAGAGGGTGGTGATTGTGCATTGCTATGCTACCACCTGCTGCAGGCATTTCGGGCGAGATTTTTGTGTCATACTGAATATGAACGCTTCACATACGATGGCTGTTTTCGAGCAGCCACTGCTCTTGGACAAAGCATCGGGAGCAGAGCGAAATATGGCTCTAGAATACTGTAGCTGAGTCGCGCTTATACTTATGAATGTCTTACTGTTAATGTCTTTCATTGTTGTAAAGCACTTTGAATTGCCTTGAGTGGAAAGGTGCTATATAAATAAACTTGCCTTTCCTTGCATATGAAGGTAATTAAATAACGGAGCTGTTGATTGCTTCTACATTGTTAAGAGTAGCATAAGCGCACTCTTTAGGTTTTAACCTTTCACAATAAAAGCCCTGGACCATATGTGCTATATCAACTCAACAAGTAAGCTTCCAGTATTGCTGACACTTATCTCAGCAAGATTTGAACCGATTTTTAGAAGCACTTTGACATTAAAGTTGACGTTTTCCCGTGAAATTGTTACAGTATCACTATCAAGATTTTTAAGGCAGGTATTCAGATACTGTGTCAACACTAGAATAATGTTGATGATTATGGCTCCATCTTAGAGAAACTGAGTAATTAATATGGGACTTTAAGTATAATGCAGTCACATAAAGCTGCATAGCTACCATAATACAGTGATACCTCTGATTGTTGAAAGCCTGTGCACTACTAGATGATACATGGAAAAGCCTCACCTGTAGTAATCTTCCTGACTCGGGAGTTGGCCTCCATGCATGTGATGCGCATGCAGCCACTGCTGCTCCATCGCCATCCTCTGCAGCTCTGCAGACTGGGCATGCATCGCCTGGAGTTGGTGGGCAGCAGACATCTGAGGAATCTGACCCTGCAGCTCTCGTTGATATGCTCCTACGGGAAACAGAGATTTAATAAAGAGTCAAATTAAAAGGGACTGGTTTTAAATTGTTGGCTGTTGGAATGAGTTGATGCCTTCTGAGCACTAGAGCAGTGAGTGTTTACGAGTGGTTTTATCTTTTGTTTGTTCTTATAATGTCAAAGCTGCTCCAGCGTATCATAGTTGCTAAATGTATTGTCAACATTTCAAAGGGACAAACATTGTATTTTCATGCTTTTTTATAGATTTGTGTAAATCTGTGTGTTATAAGAACTGTCTCTGTTATGCAGGCTTTCATTGTATCTGTACACTTTTGTTCACTGCTTTTATCTTTTGATGGTCTGTGCTTTTAAACTTTTCCCATACGCACCGTCCCTGTCTAATAAAGTAATAAACTAAACTAGGAGTTGGGATTACGAACCAAACAGTGGGTGGCGCAGCATCTCATGATCATGAGGGAGATCGCCCAGTAGAGCGTTGGGGATCTGGCCCCCGGGGAAGGGGTAGCGGGCCAAACGTGGGCCTCCTTGCAGAGCTTCCAGAGGATGAGGGTTTTGACCTGGACGAAGAAAGTAAATCATTCAGTACATTTTGGTAAAACTGTCAAATGTTCTAAAGTCCTTAAGAATTCTCCCTCACATCTTTCGTCATAGCAGTGAAAAGCTCCAACATCACCTTGCCCAAGCGGATCCTGCTGGTGCAGGTGGAGGTGGGAGTGAACGTGAGAGTGTTGGTGGTGGTGCGGCGTCACATTGAGCATCTGCAGCCTGGCGGCGGGGTCGGCCCCTACAGACGCCATCCTCTCTGCGTGGAGCCGCTCTGCAGTGAGTCGCTCTGCGTAGCTCAGCTCGGGGCGCAGCTGAGGCGCAGCCAGCACCATCCCTCGCTCCATGTGGTTCAGGCCGGGATGGAACTGGGCGAAGTGGTGGGGGGGCCCGGGGATGTGGGGGAGGCCGATGGCCCCGTGTCTGGCAAAGTGCTCCATGGGGTTGGCAGATTGGTGTACCATTTCCATTTCTGGGGGCTTGACCTCATAGCCGGGCTTCATCCTCTCGTGGAGCTCCCTCTCGCGCAGGTTCCTGAGCTCGCGCTCTCTGAGGTTGGGGTCAGCGCCGTACAGGCCCGGCATGTGGTAGGCCAGCAGGGGGTCGCCGGGGCTCAGCGACACGTAGAACGGGTGGTTGCGGTTTGATGGCGACATGACATGGGGTCGGGCGTAGTGACTCAGGGTGCGCAGGGCGGGCGTGTCAGGGCCGATGTAGGGGGGCACAGCAGCCACAGTGGTGGGCGGCTGCTCAAAGGAAGGGCGTCCGTGGCCGTGAACCGTCATCTGAACATCGCTCATACGACTGTCGTGGGAGGAGCTGGAGGCTCTCTGCAAGCAAGCAAGATGTTTCAGACAGTGTTCATTTCAGCAGTTCATTTCGATTAAGTGTTAGTATTGCTTATGTATTATAAATAAGAAATAGACTCACACTCATTGCATTTCTGTCTGCCTCCCTTTCTCTGTCTCTCTCCCTTTCACGTTCTTGTCGAACACTGTACTCAGCATCTCTCCTCAACTTTTCCACCGCCTCTTCTCTTTTCTTGGCCAGCTTGGAGGCCGTAAGTGGAGTGAAGAACAGGTCTGTTCTGGAACAGGAGTTGTAACCACGATCCAAGTGTTTGATAAACCTGAAAGACAAGATTCAACTTTTAAACTTTCAGGAACGATTCAGTTGTTCGTTGTTTAGAGCTCGACTCTTGTCAGTTTTTTCAAAAACAATTTATGTATTAAATTACTGTATTGCTGAAATCTAGGAATTCATTAACTCAACACGGACTACCTTCGCAAGAAAGTACAAATGGTAACTGCATCGTTATTCAGGCTAGTCTGAAATACATGAACCTCTTATTTGTAATGGGAAAAGAATAGGCAATGTTCAATAATCATCCTGCTGCAAACAGCTTCAACCACACTTAATGTAGCTATGATCACAAGCTGATTTGAAAACCAAGAGACACTCCTGACAGACCCTTTTGGTTTGAATCCAAATATGTTATTAACAATGGCTCCATTGTTCGTGTTTGATGTTGCTCTTGGTAACAGCTTAACACACACGAAGCAATACACTTCAACTAAGCCAACATAAAATATATTTAAAAACACAAAACATGATAAAGTAAGCACCTCAATGGATGTAGTGCTTTGAAATGCTGCACCATAGCTCACTGACTGACTGGAGCACTGAACTCAAACGAAAGAGCCTCTTGTATTTCAAATACTCTTGTAAAAGAACCACTTAGTTACCAGTTGATGCTTGTCGTTGAAAGCGATATTAACCAAAACCCCAATTATCACAAGATGAGGGAGATATTTATCATTTCCCTTAGACAGAGTTCCTCCCCACATACCGTGCAGACTGGCTGGCATGGCTGGCCATGTTAATGATGGTGGGCTGCGGCGAGGGGCTGCGAGATGGAGGCGGTGGGCTCTCAGCCTCTTCCATCTCATCCAGTGGCTCTTCTTTAATCTGAATTTGTGAACATCCTGCTGCCGCGCTCGGCGAGGGTCTCAGAGGTGGATATGACGGCTGGAGGCTCGGGACCGGACCAATAGAAGAAGATGCTACAGGGGGGAGAGGAAGTGAGGCTGCTGCCGGCGGGTGAGAGGAAGTCATGCTTTTCCCAGGGTGGGTCTGCACCTGAGAGAGCACTGGCAGCTGGGTAGGAAGGGACTGCATTGGCAAAGGCTGTGGCATGAGCTGAAGGGGGGGCGGCGGGGCGCCCGGAGGATGCGGGTTGGGCAGAGAATTGAGGGGCTTCAGAGCAGGGGGAGGGGGGAGGTTGGAAGGCATCTGAGGGAAAGGTGTAGAAGACTGATTATGTGGACCCTGTTTGTGTGAACTTGGGATTGGAGTGGTGGGAGGGGGCTTGATTTGAGGGCCAGAGAGAGAAGGCTGGGGGAGCTGAGACTCCCTAAAGAAGGGTGGGGGTCTCTGGAGGGCCTGAGCCGACGGGCCATGAGTCTGCAGAGGCTGTGCAGAGTTGAGAGCCGGCGGGACCTGAAATGCTGGAGACAGGGGACAATCCTGACCGAGTGCTGGCGGAAGAGGAAGGGGACCAGAGAGAGCGTGAGAGGGGAGCTGTGGGCGGGCGTTTGGTCCAGCTGGCTGACCGGCAGCGGGCTGAAGGGGGTCCGGAGAGGCAGGAGGGGGGCTCTGAGCGCCATCAGCTGGAGGAGTGCTTTGTGGTGGCTGATGAAGGATGGGATGGCCCTGAGAGGGGATGGCCTGGAGGGCTGGAGGGTCAGCCGGCCCCCCCGCAGCAGCAGCAGCAGCCGGCTCTGGCAGGATCCCCCCGGGCTGGGCCGAGGAGTCGGAGTCGCTCTCGTTGCCCTGCTGCGGGCTGGAGATGCTGGGGGAGGAGCTGCGGTTGTCCTGGTCGATGTCTTTGGTGTCGCTGCTGCCGTCATCCTGAGCGCTGCGGCTCTCTGAAGAGCTCTCCTCCTCCACCTCGGCCTCGCCCTCGGACCGCGAGCCCCGAGGATCCTGGAGCAACAAATAAACAAATTATGTAAATCACGCTTAGCAATAGATTATTAGGGTCGAAGAACTTTTTAAACACCAAACTCCAGCATCAAACACAATATAGTTTGAGACGTAGATCGAGGTTATTTACTGTTACAACATTGAGAATTGTTTTAATGAAAACAGGCTGGCTTTAAAGAAGCTCACAGAAAAGATGAAACCTGGAGAGAGGCTTGAGTAGATTACAGTGATGACAGACGCTCAAAAACGTAGGGAAAAGTTTCTGTTCATGCCCAAATAGTTTGAACTCAAACACTCTCAATGACCCTTTGTCATGTTTCTAAACATTCAAGGCCTTGATTACCCTGCCCCCTCAAATCCCAAAATATTCAAGGTTTCAGGGACGCATGGAAACCAAGACGACTGTTTTTCTTTGCAGAGATAACACTTTGTTTGACTCAAATAGTGGTGAAGTTCCCTCTCACCTGTGTCTTCGGCCTTTTAGGAGTAACTTTCTCAGGCTCTTCCGGCTCCTGGACAGGACTCTCCCGTACACGCTTTGTTGTCTTTGGTGATGTGACCTCTTCTTTTATCTTCTGTGGAAACCAGAGGACATTTTCACAGTGTTGTTAAAAATAAACAGAAAACAACGATGACACAAAACCTCAATGAGCGATGTTGAACAAGCATGTAAGGCTGCAGCAGCATAACATATTATGAATATATATATATGTTTTATGAATATGTTATATAATTCAGTTTCATGCATGCTGGGACGGACTTATCTTACTTTAAATAAACGGCTGAGTTCTTTGAAGATCTCCTCGTCAGAGCCATATTCAAACAGTCCAGCTCGTCTGATAAGAGAGTGTTAAAGTTATGTTTACCTTGTTCGTCTTCTTGCTGGATTCGTTCTTATTATCTGTGGAAGAAGATCTCAGCAAATTAGAAGTGGCTCCGCTGGGTGAGGGCTGGCTGCTGGACTGCTGATCCTCACTGGTGGGGGAGCCCGTGAGCCTCCTGTGGCCACTTCTCAAAGATGAAAGCTGGTTTAAAAAATCAATTAAAAGATCAGTATTCAATATTGTTGAAACACATGCAAGGAGGTGTTTTCCCAGTAAGTAGCATGCTAATCATTTTGACAGATTCAATAAGGGTGTGAGATCTCTTGTATATGATCATTGGAAATGTAAGTTGCCCTGACACTTTCTTTTGAAGGTTTATTAAGTGAGAAATATAACTGTATGGGCCTTAGGCTTACAGGTGCTCTGCTTCGTCGTGTCCTCATGCCGTGCTTGTTGTTCACCTCCTCTTCCTCTTTAACAGGTTTAAACAGGAATGGAGCGACTGCAGATTTTGAAGCTGGCGGCAGACTTCCATGTTTGCTTTCGTGCGAGTGGCAGGTCGTGCACAGCAACGAGGTGTCTCTCCGCCCATGGTGCCAATCTTTAGAACCTGAAGAAAAGAACACGAGTTTGACAAAAAGTTTAAAAAACGTTCTAGTACTGGTTACTCTTTCTATGACACCCATGTCTAGAATAGATTATAAACATTCTAATATGTCAATAAAATCTGTATAATTATAGCTATATAGAGCACTCATTGAGAGTCTTGTAATGCTCTACAACAACAATAATAACATTCAAGTCATTTTATGCACTATTCATTTTACTATTGTAATGTTTCCACTCTATACACAAAATGTATATTATAACTATAAATACACAGTGATATGACACAATATAAGCATGTTTATAGATGTGTTATAGATGTGTTAAAGACTTTGGCATAATGGAAATGTTTACCCAAGCACTTTTCACACATTTGAAAGCTGTTACAGAAACGTGTAAAACATTAGTACTAAAAAATACTGAGCCCAATAAATCACAAAGACATGCCCTGACTTGTTGCACCGCAGTGGCTGCAGCTCTTGACTTCCTGTTCACTGTCTTCACTGTCAAGGTCGTCTTCACTGGCAGAACTCGCATCCACTGCAAAGAAATATCAGCTTCAATAAAGTCATCCAGCTAATTTGAATTCCACACTTTGTCACAACGTAAGCTCACCTGAATAATTCAGCGATGGGGTTACGGGGACTGCTGCAGAACGAGTCTTGGCTTTGCGAGAGGACGGCTGTCGACGTTGCTGCCGATAAGCTCTAGTTCCCGCAGCCTCAGGAGTTTTCTTCCAGTGGTAGTAGAACGTGATCAGCTCCCCCTGAGGACAACAACACACGACTCTTTAGAACAATCCCGGTTATGTTTCTAATACAAAATAAAGCTGCTGTGAAATCACTGCATGCACTAACAAGAATGTTGCATGCAAAATGAGAAGTGTTCAATTACAGTCTTTTTGCTGGGCAGAAATTCTTTCCGGATGCGGAAGAAATTCTTTCCATACTGTCTCAGGCCTTTGATGAAGCGTTTCTGTGTGTGGTGGGGGGGGGTCGTTCGGGAAGGAGGGAGGGTGTTCGTGGGAAAAGTTAAGTGACATACAGTTTAAAAGAAAAGGCTCCAGTTTAGACAAAGTTAATTTTGTGATGTTTCGAAACATTTATTAAACACAAACAGTTATTATAATGAAGCACCAGACTGGTAGGGGTAAAAACAAAAAAAATATTTTACTGCAGGCTTTCATATTAAAGTGATTAAATTATAAGACAAAGTTGAATGGACTCTGAACCGTCTAAAATGCTAAGTATAGTTACATTCATAAACAGTTGGCATCCTTTTTATCCCCAAGGATTTTTTCCGCCTGCACAAATATTCTGAAGGTCTAACATTGACTGACCTTCAGTGCTGTATTACTAACTAAAGGCGTCTCACCACATCATCCTCAGACCAGCATTTCTCAATGAGCTTCGGCAGAGGCTTCTTCACCAGGCGCTGGAGAGCTTTTGCTGCATCATAGTGACTCGCATGGAGCTGGAATTGATCAAAACAGAGATGTTTGAATACATCTTTAGCATCTTTACTGGATACAGATGAAGTACATTTGAGTTGAGCTCCACACCATGTTGAGTGCGTTGAGTGTGGTATCATCACGGGAGGCTGCAAGACATCCATCCTCTGTTGACCCACCGTCACACATCCCTGCAAACGCTGCCATGCTCCTGGAGAAAGAAAAAGGTGAAGTTAATACAGAGAAGGTAATACCAAATCTTTCTAGAAAATTTAGTCTGATTATTAGGAGTGTTTCTGAAATCCTTAATAATACTGCTGTCTCCTGCAGAAAAAAAAGCATTGTTAATAGTAAGGCTGAACCCAATGTCATTTTTCTTTAACATTCAAAGCTGCTATTGAGGTTTTCTTTTTAAAAAAAAACATCCCCATCTAGTTGTTCACAAAGGACACGAAAATAATTAACAAACTTTGGCAAAGATGCTCGCCTTATACGTGACTGAAGAGAGTCGAACCTAGGTGACACACAGTTTAGTGCCGACACTGACCTGGCCGCTCTGAGGTACATCAGAAGGTCACAGTCATTGACCCCCGGCGTCCACATCAGATCCTCCCTCTCCGTCTGAGTCTGCAAACTGGGAACGGGCCGCGGCTGCAACTCTGGGAGTTTGGCCTGCAGTGAGACCAAGACAGTACCGGAAACAAATGTTAGACCAACCTTAAAGAACGCAACTGAATTTATGTTGAAAAACTGAGAATTAGATGGTAAAAACCCAAGCACTGTTTAAAATACAATACTGACAAGATGTTTAAGTAATTGCCAAACAATGATTTACATTTTGATTGATTAAAGTGTCAAACACTGGTCACTATGTGTAACTAAGGTAATTAATGGATAAAGGATTTCCTTATAATCAAATAGATGTAGTTGTTTTTTGCTAGTAGTACCTGCTCGAATCTGTTTAACATAATGTGATACTCAAAAAGAATTTCAAATGTAACACACAACAGAATAGCATAGACTGTCACTGTAAGACGTGTAAATAACAAATCATACTGGACAGACAGTTCTCACAAGTTACATAATGAGCTTTATCCAACACTCTGCAATCTGTATACATACTTATTCAAATCAGTGTTTCTACAAATAGACCTGCAATGATTAGCCGAAAAATCATTGTCCAAGAAAAACTATTTTGAATCAATTTGTTAACAGAAATGTTCAAAAGTGCTGATTTCAAGACTCTCTAATAAGGAGATTTCCTGCTTTTCTCTGTTTTATATCATATTAAACTAAACATCATTGGGTTTTGGACTGACATTTAAAGACACCACCTTGTACATTTTATTTGTTATATTTTATAGACCAAACAATTATTAATGAATCTAAACAATTGGCATTATAATCCATAAATAATCCATAATAGTCAGAAATGGCGTCACCATCTACCGAAAAACACAAAATATAAAAGGTGTACCTGATGACTTTGTCCCACTCTTATTTCTCCCTGTGTGCTGTTCAGGCTCCTGGAAAACAAAAATAAAGCATTGAGTCATTATCTGAACTAATAATAATATGCCACCTACAGTCATTGGACATTGGCAAAGAAAACGTACATTCAGTTATGTCCACAGTTGCAAGTGAGTGTGCTCTTCAAATAAGGAAGACAAAAACCACAAAATGTAGCAAAAAACACGATGTCCTGGTTTTATATGCATTACACTAAACCAAGACACTGCTATTATAATACTGTTATACATTAGTGGTATTTAAAGCTTATAAAATGTAGTTACGACAACAACTAGCAGTTGAAAATGAGAAATTATGATGATATTGTGTTAAAATTATAAGCCAGAGAGTTTTGTCTGCAGAAAAAGTCAGCAAGCAAGCTCCCAAAGTGTAGCAAGCACAAGTACTGCGAGTTGAAAACTGTGAGACGATTTTACAATTGTGATATTGTTGTGTTTACAATAAATGAGTCAGTGCAGGAAGTCAGTCTGCTATGCTGTATGCACTGTTATCTGATGCGTAATTATCACAGTAAAGACGTGTGATCGATATATCCTGGCTGTCAGAGCAGCTGTGATTTCAGCAGCAGAATAACATCCCGCCCCTACATCAGCAAGAGCCAATCTCAGCTGTGACCTGCGACGTTTCCTTATATTACATGAATGAAATCCGACGCTAGCTACCGCAAAAGACTGTCTGTCAATCAATCATACATGAGCTGCTAATTTTTACGGTCACCATTACGAGAACAGTGTGTGCTACTTAGTGAAATCCTAACAGGTTGACAGCAGCTGGCTGTCTCGGGGTTAACTGCGAGCTAAAGTATGCAATCAATAACAAATATCAGTGTTAGCGTGCACGACACGTCGCTGACACACACAGCGACCAGTGTCAGCACACCCACAGGGAATAACATCCGATTAAATAAACGATGCACAATCTGCATATGCTGACATTATTTGAAATAATACCTGCAGAAACAACTGCTTGCTGCATTTAGGCGTTCATATAAACATTTGTGTTTTCAACTAGGAGCTGCTAGCTGCTAACCAGACAGTAACATTACGCTTTTATTTGGCTAGCTTGTTAGCCAGACACGAACTTCGTGACCACTGACACTCCGACTATTTCACACACACGGCTCTCAAAGTCACGCTGCAAAACTGTTAAAAATACATATTTAATGCACAATAACTAAAATATATTTGCAAACGGTAAGTTAATCAAGTTACCTCCGCGGACTGAACAGGTCGTCCATGTCGAGGGCTGTTTGGATGTGGCTTGTTGACACTACGCAGCGCAGTGGGCGATACACACAAAAACTATGCGAATCCCCTATTACATGGCTATTCAAAATGGAGGCGGTGTAGTGGAGGGAGTCAGTCTATTTTTTTCCCAGTGCAATGACCTCAGCAGCCACAGCTAAGCCTTCAAAGTTCTCCGGGTGTGCATAACTGAGCATGTGCCGTGGAGAGGCTGCTCATCATCAGCTGCTGCTGCTGCTGCTGCTCGGGGAGGAAGCCTCCATTAAACACTCTGTGGTTATTAAACTATATTATGTAAGCCATGACAGTAACACCCGACCGACACAAATCGCTTACTAATAACATAATGCAAGGTATGCCGTATTTAATGGGTCTGGGGTTATAATATACAATACGAAAGTAAACATCACAAATAAATATATATGCATTTGAAAAAATAAAATAAATTTATCATGTGGATGCGATCTGTTGCTGTGATTTAGCGGGTACACCGGGCAGTTTATCACTTTAATTATTTATAATGTATTTTTTTTACACATGAAAAAAAAAAAGGATTTATTTCAAAATAACAGATAAGTCGATGGACGGATGCAAAGACTCTCAAGAGGGCCACTCCCCAGTGTAAATCCTTTATAAAACTAAACTAATGTAAAGGTTTAAAAAAAAAAACTGCAATTTGCATGTGATTTAAAGTATGATTGGTAAAACACATTTTATGCAAATTTTAAAATACAATATATCTGGTAGGTTTTAATCATTATGTACATAATATAGATTATGTATATAATATAGCATTTTGTTGACATAGCAAACAAAATCTGAATAACACTTGAATTTGTTACCGATATGTCTTTTGAGATATATTAACAGATTACACATTTGCAGATTGCAACACATAATATATTTTCCCCTATTTTGAGGCTCCAAAGATCACTAAATGTATGTGTGCATACTGTGGTACCAATTAGTTTTAATTTACAGTATTAAGGTCGCTGAAATAATATGACTGGGAATATTTGAAATATATCATTTTATGTTTTTTTAAAAACAAATTAAAACCATTTACAACAGCAAAATGAAATAAATATTCAGGATACATTTGGTCACTAATACAACTTTATTACTAACCGTCTCAAAGTGCAGATTTTGTGATAACAGTTATTCAGCACTGCAAATGTATTTTACTCAAGTTATTTTAACCCACACTAACAAACGGAACATAATACAGTAGAAGACTTGATTGTTACAATTGCAGTAAGTACAGTAAGTGCTCTATAAATTAATTACCAAATAGCTCCAATGTGTTTTTAATTTCAAGTTTTTTTTATCCAATGTGTGGTCATGGATTTACTATGCATGGATCCATTTGTATGTTAGGTAAATGCACCATCCATTTAAATGGGCTTTCTGAAGTTTTTGCCAGCAAAACGTGCTTTGTCCCCCAGCTCCTCTTCAATTCTGCAATAAAAAAAAGAAAAAGAAATAAAAAGGAGAATAAGTTATTTTTTTTTATGCCTTTATTCTTTACATGTAGACCTTTCCCTTTGTTTTTAAAACGTAAAAAGTTCATAAACAATATGAGCCAAGAACACAGACAATTCTGTTAATTGTCCAAAATGAATTCCCAAGCAATAAAACAATATAATAATAATAATAATAATACATGGGACTTTTATAGCGCTTTTCATGAAACTCAAAGACGCTTTGACAGAGAATTAAGAAAAGAAAATGCATGCACGGCCGCATTTCAAACTTTTACACTATTCGGATGATATTCCTCATTTTGTTTTAGACTTACCTAAGTATCTGGTTGTATTTGGCCAAACGCTCAGAGCGACAGGGTGCCCCAGTCTTGATCTGAAATTGCATGACAAAATGTGTACAATTAATTCAGTGTTATAGGGATTATATTTTTTTACATTTATGTCAAAGGCATTACATTCTCAAAAGAAACCAGGGCTATGGCATGTCTGTCACCACCCTTAAAATAAATGCAGTATTTTAAAAGGCCTAAACACCAAAAAATATGGATTAAAGCAGAATATTTTGTGTAGGAAATTACTACATCTATCGTTTAAAAAACAAAATGTACTTTTACATTTTACAACACTCAAGAATTATTTGAAATGTTTGGATCGGATGTGTTAAATTATCAGAAGGAAATGCTGCATTTAAACAGAATAAAAAGACATTCATAAAATGCAACAACAGAAAAAGCATTTGAATGTAGATTAAATATAATTATGTCAACGTATTGGATGCCGCTTCTATTCGGTACAGCCCTAAGAGTCACTCAAGCATTCCCTTTTTTATTTTTTAAAATCGGCATTTACCTGTCCAGTGCACAAGCCGACCACCAGATCTGCAATGAAGGTGTCCTCGGTTTCTCCAGAGCGATGGCTGACCATCACCCCCCAGCCATTCTCCTGAGCCATCTTACACCTGTGAGCAGGACCAATGAGGGACATTACCGGTCATTGTGTTGTTTATAGTCTAATACTCAATTGATCTACAGACACATGCTCGATTTATTTTAGAAGTCAAGTATTGACTTACGCTTGCATGGACTCCGTTACTGTGCCAATCTGATTGACCTTAAGCAGCAGGCAGTTGCAGGCCTTGTCCTCCACAGCCTTGCTGATGCGATTAGGGTTTGTCACCGTGAGATCGTCACCAACAACCTGGATCTCTGTGCTGGCTGTGAAGCTGGACCAGGCCGCCCAGTCGTCCTGGTCAAAGGGATCCTCGATGGAAACCACTGCGAGTGAAAACATGCAGACATGATCGTTAGGGCTTCAAACTGAAATCTGTTGTTCCATCAAAAGAGTCTTCAAAACCAAATCAGACAGCTCCATAATCAACCAATCCCAGCTTGTTATCTTGTAATATATTAGGTCCAACAAGTTAAGAAACTTGAGCAATGTCAAGTTTTATCGTTTTTATAAAAAAATGTATTGGGAGTTCATAGGTAGTCCCACGTGAATGGAGTTATTTGTACCTTAGTCTAACTATGCCACAAGGTCCCAATAATAAATCAGATGTTTTAACAAAATTGATTCATGTCATCATTGACAGGTAGAGATTATCATCACTTGTAAAAACAGTATATAAAATGCAGGTTTGAACTAACATTTATAACATTGTACAGGGTTAATTTCATGAGAACAAAAACAGTGTGTTACTTTTTGGAAAGTGCTTTGATGAGGTTTACTTGCTTCAAAAAAGGACATGACTTTCAACCTTTTCCCCCTCTTCTGTTTAATATTTGTTTAAGACTCAAGCTGCAGCTCAAGATGCCAAGTGCTTTCTATTGTGTATTTTAAGATCCAACATAGGAATTGATGTTAATATGAACATAAGTGTTGTTTTTGAAAGCTTCCCAAGGATGAAAAAAGGTGGTTGAAGTAGAAAATCAGTGTTGAACAAAGCAAACAATGTGTGTAGCTCACCTTCATGAGATTGTATCCTGCTCTCTGCTTGCTTAATCATGTATAAAAGGAGAAAGTGTCTGCACGTTACCTGGATAATCCTTCACAAAGCTCTTATAGAGATCGGCCAGCTCGTCAGGGCTGATGTAACGGCTCGGGTCATCGGGCGACTTGAAGTCCAGATCGTATTTTCCCTCCCTGTAGAATTCAGACGCTGCCACATCCATGCCGATCACAACCTTATCGGTGTATCCTGCCTTGGCGATGGCCTCCTTCACCAACTCCAGAGCTGCAGAGTTAAACAATCAGTATGACACTCCACTAGAACACAATCATCAACTGCAGAACCATCAAAACAAGTAACAATTTAAGTCGGCAAACTTTTCCAAAAGTATTGTTTTGTTTTTTTAAAACACATTCTCTGCCTGTTTACAGTGTTTTTCTTTTTCTTCTTTTGGTTGTACTTTGGTCTTTTAGTTTAGTTTTTTTTAGATTATAGCAGTTTGACACTGGACAATTTATTTTTGGAAAAGAAACCAGAAAGCTGTGCTTATCTTTAAAATGGTTTATTTACCTGCAGCTCAAAAATAAATCATCCCTTTACCTTCTTTGTTCTCCAGAATGTTTGGAGCGAAGCCTCCCTCATCGCCCACATTGGTGGCATCCTGACCGTATTTCATCTTGATGACGTTTTTGAGATTGTGGTAGACCTCTGCTCCAATGCGCATGGCTTCCTTAAAGGTGCTTGCACCAATAGGCAGGATCATGAACTCCTGCATGGCGAGCTTGTTGCCTGCATGAGAGCCGCCATTGATCACATTAAAGGCCTGGTGGAGGTGGAGAGAAAGGAGAGCTGTGAATTAAAGATCCCCTGGAAGGTAAACTGAATAATGAAGAAAATATACCAGGATATTGATGCATGTACAAAGATACTCACCGGCACAGGCAAGATGACCTCTGGGTTTCCTGCAAGGTCAGCAATATGACGATACAGGGGGACACCTTTCTCTGCTGCACCAGCTTTGCAAACAGCCAGGGAAATACCCAGGATGGCATTTGCTCCAAATTTGGCTGTTTGGGGTAATAAAAAAAAATATTAGCATTCATTTATGTCTACCTACTGCAATCAGAAGGGACATTAATAATACAAAATCTCAGATCTAAGAACATGCATCCAATATTTGTATAAAATACTGCATAATGCAATATAATCTACTTAAGTCTTTTTTTGGAGTTATAATACTATGATCCGATAAAATGTCTGTGGGTGACCTGCAATTATGAAGTATTTAAATACGTGACCTAATAAGACAATACTTTAATTTGTATATTATTAATGTTCTATACTGTACACTATATCTCCATGCTTACAACTATAACTATACAGCGTTTAAGCAGTTCTATGTTAGTTCATCATCTATTGTAGACTATAGGTAATCGTAGCAAATGTTACCAAACGTTTTTCTTACAGGTCACATAGGTCATCTGACCTCAAGTCAACTGAACTCGTGTTTCACTTGTCAAACCCAAAATTGATGGTGTCAGACTAATGGAATATATATTGTAACCTTAGAGTAAAGCATAGCCTTGTTTTACAGAATGATCATCGTCACTAACATTTGTTCTCTGTGCCATCCAAGTCAATCATCATCTGGTCAATTTTCTCCTGCTCAACCACAGACAATTCCTGAGGAGACGAGAAGAACAAGATGGGAATGATTAGTGTTGGGGAAATATTTTCCTAGGCCCATAACTTTGACCCAGTTAATCAGTTTGTTCTGCCCTCACTGAGCACAGGAATGCAACCTTGGGCTGCTGTGCTCTCAGTGTTTTGTCTCCCTATTCCTGCCTGTTGGCGTCACCTGATAGAGGTGTTAGTGCTTTGCCTGTTTTATCTTGTAATGCAGCATGTTGATGATTCTCTCAGAGCTAGCTAAATACATGGGACTGGGGTAGAGATCTTCAGAATTGGTCAGGCAACCACTGTGTCACCTCTTGACTGCAGCACATGTCAATTATCCGGCATAATAAACCATCAGCGTTTGCCATCAAGCTCCAGCTCTCCCTGTGTCACTGAGTTTCGACTCCATTGCTCCAGAAGTTTCCATCACAATTAGTACCAAAACAAGGAACAGTCCCACATTTTTTTAATTTGTGACAGTGATAATTATCTTCTTACCTGGCCAACAAGTGCAGGTCCAAGAGTTGAATTGATGTGGTCTACGGCCTTTGAGACTCCTACAACAGAAAGATTAGTTATGTTACAGTGTTATGGACAAAACATGACAAAAGCATCGATATAGATATGCAACTTTTTTTTCTCAAACACATACAGAGATTCATGCAATTGTATTTTTTTTATAAACTGCTTTTAATGATCAAACTTACTTTCTCTTATTGAGCATGCCAACACAGTTTTATGTCACCATCAATCCACGGGCTTAATATCAATACTGGAGTGAGAGCATGCTTTACTGACAATGCACCATGCTATTCAAGCATTCAGTGATGAGTTGTTATGTTGTTGTGTGATTATTGGTCTAAGGCAGGGGTTTTCAAAGTGTGGGAAGGTGAGCTTCCCCTCAGAGAACATAAGAACAGCCGTGCCCCCCCCTCCCAATTATTATTGCTATTATTATTATTGTTGTTGCTATAATGAAGGGGTATTTCATAGTCGCTATAAAAAAATACGTCATTCGGAGGTTCCTCGCTTTCGGTCACATGGTTGTTCGGGGTTTTCTGTTTTTATCAACAGCAAACTAACAGTACTCCTCCAAACATATCAAAACGTACTAAGACAAAATCCGATGTCGTGTAGAGACATTGTTCCCTCCCTGGGAATCCTATCATTGTTTGAAGTGAAAACGAAAGACCGGAGAGTTCCAGCGACTGTGTACAGATAACGAGTTCCTAGGTGCGCGGTCTCGTCTACGAACACTAAGAGCACCTTTCGGCGGTGCGCATCTCCACCTGGGGAACATGTGACTGTGTTCCATCAAAAATACCAAACTACTGTGATATAACTTTTTCGACCGCAACATATATAACTGTTTTATGTTACGATTTAACTCAAGTGGATCGACTAACAAACTCAGTGGTGACGAAGACGAGGAGTACCATGTAAAGTGTCCGAACAAATCTCGTGCGACCGGATGGTTCCGCGCACCGGAGCCGTGACGCTTTAGAGTGCTTCGAAGACCTGAGTCCCCTGTTGTACTGTCTCAGAGGCGTGGAACCCTTTCCACGGGGGCATCTCGGATACGATCGTCGGTCCGGCTTCCGTCTTGACCTCGATGTCCAAATATTAGACAACAAGTAATAGTGTTCATTTTTAGAATGCATGTCATAAGTGTAGCAATGCAACCTTATAAAACAAGGGGGCTACCATAAGACCTATAAAATTATCCCGGATGTTCAATTCTCGTGTTAGAACGACTTTACGAATAGTAAAGTTTGGAAGAAAAATTTACGATTTTTAAAAGGGCGCAAGAGAAAAAAGGAGGACAAAGTACACGTCCACCGCAATCACTCACGGCTACCTACAACGGACAAGGGAGAGCTTAAGAGAGAGAATTTAAAAAAAAGGTTAAGCTGAAAAAACTGGTCACCAAAAGTTTCACACTCCCCGGCGAGGCCCCCCACCCCACGGTCTCTCTCGAAGTCCCCCTACACGTCGCAACTATGTTGTTCTCTATTGCCTCTTGACACTTTAGACTCGATCCCCAAGGATTGAAATACGCCTCCGCCGGTTGGTACCTAGCTAAAAAACAACTTCAATGGCATTTGCACTCTCTCTCTGGTCGTGGACCGTCTTTTGCAGTGAACGTGTGAAACCACAGTCACCTCTGGGCTCAAGGGGGTGGAGCGGTTTTAACGACATTTTCACGATAAGGGAATGGAGGTGGATGGACACACTCACGCCAAAGGCGTACCTGAAACTTGAGTTTGTCGCCAGTCGACGTCGGTCATCCTAATAGACGCAAATAAGGACCAGATAGTGAACGCAGAGGCGTAGTGGGTGGACACACGTAGTTTCGGCGTCTCCAGTAAACAGGGTGATTCTTCATCCAACTCACACTTTCTTTCTCCTCCGTTTCAAACTGCAAAGTCACACAACGGCCCTCCCGTATGTTCCTAAATAGGTGCTACAATTTCTTACAAATTCTGTATTTCCAAATTTTTTCAATAACAATTACAAAATTCCTCCACTTGATGAGCTCGGGTTAGTTTAGCCACGTCAGTCATCAGTCGTGCCATCTAAGTCCGTGGTGCAGTGTGTCTCCGCTCCGTTCTTCTCTCATTTGTCAGTCTCATTAAAGTTCACCGCACGAGTTTTTTCCTCTTTCCATCTGTCGCTTTTGTCTCGTAATAAAACTCTCTACACCTCTACGCATTTACAAGAGAATTGACCTGGAGA
>NW_011333025.1:0-9244 GCF_000735185.1 Notothenia coriiceps
AGGTTGTGCAAGAAACTGTCTATTATTTCGAAGAAAGAACCAAACGGACTTCCAAGCCCGCTTCTCAAGTCACTTATGAAACTACGACTTTAATCTCGTAATTATTACTTTATTCTCGTAACTATGACTTTATTCTCGTATTATTACGACTTTATTCTCGAAATCTCTCTGTTTTTTTTTTTCTAAGTGTAGCCCTAATATTCCGTCGTACATTTCAATGTACCCTTTGGCCATGAGTTGCACAGCAGCAATGACAGTGAGATTTGTCAATATCCACAGCTGTCATTGGGATTACATTATGCTTGGTTGCCAATAATCGTATTACCATCACCCTGTATTTACCTGATCACTAATTCAATTATTGAAGATTTCCAATAAGATCAACAATTAATACAAATAATACAACTTGTTGGAATAACATAATTTGTATTACGTCCATGTGTATAATGCGTCATAAACATAGTTCAAATGCATTACAATGATTAATCATAACACATTATCAAGCATTTTATTATGACTGATAAAGTCAAGAATCATACTACACAGAATTGTAACTCATTGACATTTTTTTGCAGTAATCTTATTTGATTATGATTCCAATAGTAGTTATACATTATAATCTTGTTTCATAATTCATTATGCATTACTTTCCTGAGGTGTAACACAGGTATAATACATCAACAGCTGGTTATTAGCCATTTTTGTGCTCATTGTTTTTTTTAAGTAAAATGAAAAGAATAATAAATCTAAAATGTTGGGGAATAACCAGCATGTATAACATAATATGAAACTTGAACTAATATTCATTATAAAAACAATTAAAGGTTGTTAAAAGGATAACTAGAGAAAATCACAGCTTTATAAAATGAATCCTAAAGGTTCATTTTGTATGGCAGTTAGAAGATGGGATGAGATGCGGTTTGAAGAGAAATGCTTCCTCCAGTAGGGCCATGCGGCACTGAAGACGGCACTAAAACAAAAGACCTCTTTGAGTGGAAAACAATCCCACCCAGAACTTAAATCTGCTATCACATGCTCAACTGTCCAGACTCCTGTGGAGCTTTAAATCACTGCATGCATTATTACCTGCATGAATATTTATTAACATGTGTCACTTGGTATGGCGCTCCCACACATTCACAACTGGCAGTGCAATTGAAAGTGACCACAGCAGAAGATTTATGTCAATAGGCCAGTATGCATTCACTGCAGAGCAATTCCTCAGTGCGGGAAGTGTTACTACATTTCACATCTTCCCCCCCGCGTCCAGACCTGGATGGCATTAAACTCACTAAGGGACCAGGATTCATTACCATTAAATCTCCCTCAGAGGTTATAGGCTAAGGAAATGTGACATTGTCCATGAAATTGAAACAGCTGCCTGCCTAATCAATCACAGTGATGGTTAATGTGCATGACTCCCACCAGTGCAGAGCAGAGCACGAGCAGCAACAGCAGATATTCCTGCAACTTTTTAATTCACGGCATATCCATATTTCATTGCCTACTGATGTCCCCGAGGATAAACAATCTGGAACAACGAGAACCACAAATATCTGCTGTATTGAGCAAGAGGGTTGACTGATGGCGTGGTCGATGAAAATGATCACGCAAATACCATTTTAAATTACAACACAAGCACATTTTTCCTCCTGGATATTGATGTATCTAAATGAATGCATTCGGAAAAAAAAGACATGAAAAGTCAATTAAATTATATTGTGTGATATCAGGAAAGTTTGCATTTTAACTCATTTTTATGTACATGTACATACCTGATTATTTATTTTACAGATACAGATGCAGACGGCAATATCTGTGCATGTTTCACATTGTTTTTAATTCTTCTAGTTTTCTTTATTTTATTTTTGCATATCAAAGTCAAAGTCAGCTTTATTGTCAAAATGTCTACATGTGTTATACATACAGAAATCTAAAAATAAAGGAGTTACCTGTGGAGAATATACTACTACTCTACGTGTGAAAATAGTTTCCTGTTTTATGTTGAAATAAATCAAGAGTATAATTATATCAACTCTGAATTAAAATGATTTTTAGACACTTTTAGAATCAGGCTTATGTGCTTTCTAGTTGAAAGTTAGCCAAGGCGATTAACAGCACTCTCATATCTGTACGGTAAATATGAAGCTCCAACCAGGAGACGGTTAGCTTAGCTTAGCATAAAGAGTGGAAACAAGGGGAAACAGCTAGCATGGCTCTGCCCAAAGGGAACAATACACACTAGAACCTCCTTCCCTCATTATTAACAGTGTTAGGGAATAGCTAGAGTTAGGTTAGTAAATGACAAAATATATTTAATGTAATCAGTTACAGTAACTGAGTTACCTTTGAAAAGCTAAATGTAACATTCTGTTGCTCTGTTCCAATAGATGATAGGTTAAAACACTTAATAGAAATGTTATCAAGTTACATTAATTCTTTGAAGTTATTGAAATAGTTATTATACTATATTCATAATAATAAGGCAGCAAGCAATCCGTACATTTAAAAAATACACCTTCCCAACACTGATATATACCCATTTGTTTGTCTAATCCAGACTATTTGTTGTTGTGTTGTTATTATTTCCCTTTTTACAAGAAAGCAGATACAATTATTTCCAAAAATCTCCTTCGATCAATGGTGTATGATGATAAATGAGTGCATACTGTGTGTTATTGAACTATTTATCTGGATATCTACATGCTAACCACGTCCTTAATGAATCACTCCTGATTAATCTGGTGCTAAATGACACTTAGCCAATAATTAATTATTAATTCCTTGTCACATTCATATGTGTTGCATGTGCAAACTATTCAGGGAAATGATTTTTGTGGACGGTGGGGTATTTATTCAACATTAGTATGACACGTATGTGATGGTACGGGATAACAGCCATTTTGAGGGTGAAGTAAGGTCCCTAATATAAAAATGCTATCACTTAGCCTTCACCAGTGTCAATGTGCATCAGCAGGCACTGTGATTTCTTCACTATCCCTCAAAACAATCATCAATGGAGATGTCAGACAAATGGTACATATGGGCAAAGATGTGAAATAGCTCACTAATGAACCCTTGAAAATATATCACACAAATGTATTTACAGCAAGAAAGCACTAAGTAGTATATTCGCTTTTAGAGGTACAAATGTGACAATATTAAAGGGGCTCAATTCTGCAAATGTTCAGGTTTCATAATCGTATTTTGAGAAACTTCCTCTGTAGGGAATTTGGGGATTTTAACCTTTGCAGACCATTTACATGCACAGAAACCTATACACACTACAGGAAAGGGAATCACAATAGGGCCCCCTTTAAGATAACCTGGTACAAACAATGTTCAGGAAATGTGTTTGAAGGTTGCTGTAAGTTTAGTATTAAAGGGAGTAAAGTAAAAAAATACTCACAGCTTTCAATCTCCAGGGTGCAGTTCTGTTCATCAAGAGGGTACCTCCTCAGATCCATCATGCATGCAGCGGTGGTGGTTATTCTATGAAAAACAGACAGAAACACAGAAAATATTTCAGTTATATTGTAAAGATGTGGATACACACGAGTTGTACGTAATGTTTTCCTACAAGTGAAAGAAATGGTTGAGAGAAAAGTCATGGTGTTTGAGAGATGTACCAGTGGCTGCCAGAACAAGCTTCAAGGGGGCCCCCCAAGGGTGTGTGCTCAGTCCCCTGGCCTTCCATGCTGTAAAGGGATCTGCTCCATCCTACATCCAAGACATGGTCAAACCATACGCTCCAGCATGTGCACTTCGTTCTGCATTGGCTAATCGGCTAGCTACTACCTCACTCCGAAGTGGATCCAGGTACACGTCAACAAAGACACACCTGTTTGCTATCCTGGCTCCCAAATGGTGGAACGAGCTTCCCACTGATATCAGGACAGCGGAGAGTCTACATATCTTCCGTCGCAAATTGAAGACCCACCTGTTTAGTTTATACCTTGGCGAGGAATCACAAAAAAACAAAAAACCGCACTTAAGATTTGTGCTTATGCACTACCACTTACAATGATATTGCTTGTTTGAAGTAAAGTTATCAGCACTGTTCTTGTTGTCCTTAGTTTGAATCCTATGTAATGTACTTGAACATGTTGCACAATATGATGAACTACCAGTATGTCCATCACTAAATACAGTTGCAGAGTAATTATCTTGTAGCTGCAGCACTCACAGCTAATACGATGTTTCATAATAAAACATAAGTGGGTTTGAATGTATGTAACGGTGTAGTTCAGGGTCATGGGAGCTGGGCAGTGCCTGTTTACTTGTGGAAAACCGTTGCTCTCCTAACTACAAATCTTTTTGAGGGGAGTTTCTGCAGTATTTTTCCTCTTCATGCAGAGACTCTTAAATATGATTTATCCTTCATGTTTCTGTGAGTAGTCTGGAGAAGTATTTCCTTTTATATGGATCACTAACTGCTCAGCATCTGCGGTTTTGTCAATGCACGTTATTTATTGCTCGTTCCAAGATATGCATTTCTGCCAGGTAGCTTTGTAAAATATGTATGCATTGCAGTTTATTAATATCAATAAATCCAGTAGCCCAGGAAAAACAGCTTTGGCTACAAATTACACATGTAGGGGTCTCTGGCATATAACTGAAATATTAACCGCTGCAGCACATTTTAGTGATGACATCTCTGCTGTTTGAACCAGCTGCTATGTGTTCATCATACTAGCTTGCTGCCCTCCTGTGTAAATGAAATACAAAAATAAATTTTCAGCTCATCATCTCGGTGTCAGAAGCCACCGGCACACTCCCCCGAGAACGTGCCAGCGGCTTCTGACACAGGAGCCTGATGATTGTTTTTTTATCTTCACATTTGGTTACATTATCAATCATGTTAAAGCCAAATCTTTCTAATGCCGCTTTAGTGTGTGTCTGTCCGTTGATGCAGCAAGCAAGCCTGCACAAGCATCTACAGTAGAATTAGTAATATAGTAGATAATAAGCCGTTTGCATTGGAAATATATTGCTTGGGTTTGTAAATTGGTCATGGTGGGTGAACAGAGTGCTGTCGGCGGGTAATTGGAAAACAAAATATGTCCTGCTAAAGCTGATTGGGCCAGATTAACACACAAGCATGTGGGGCCTCTAGCTCCATGATAGCAGAAGGGTGAAGAAAATAATGCATGAACAAAATGTGTCAGGTATTTATGTATTATTCACAATGACACTGAGCTGCATTCTGCTGCACAAGCATTAAGCTGCTCACACTGCATTGTGCTCCGCTCTACTGTACTGCACCCCCCCGCTGCCTCGGCGCTCAGCGTACAGCAGGGCTGCTCCTCACACACTGCGAGGAGGCAACATCCTGCTTTATTACAATAATAGGGGAGGTCACTTGGAAATCATGATTTTCCAGGAAAGAAAACTGCAGAATGTCTTTTCCATAATTAGATGGAGGGAGACTAGGAGCGATTATCGGCAGTTTGATACAAATAGTTAAGAGAGCTACTGTGCAGACAAAGACATACACACAGAAATCTCTAATGTGAAAATGTAATGGTTCTAATTTTAGCAATACATCTGTATGTCTTTATGAAGATACGATAAGTAAGTACGATAAGTACGATAAGTAAGCTACGATAAGTCGATTTATGAAATAGTCGATCGACAGAAAAATTATCGCAAACCATTTTCATATAATCTGTGGGAGATCTTTTGTGCGAGGAGGTCAGAAAATGTTGTTCTCTGCCTCTCAAATAAGGAGACTTTTTATATCGATGGGTTTTGGACTGATGAAATAAGACATTTACAAATGTTTTCCTCTGTTTATTAAACCAATACATGAGTTAAAAAGATACATTGAAATAGACGTTTTTCACTATTTCCTCACATTTCATAAACCAAACAAATAAATGATTGATTGAGAAATTAATTCGCAGAATAATTGATAATGACAATAAGCATTAGTTGCACAACTTAACCCTTCTTTTACATTAAGAAGTTGATTGAGAAATTACATTTGTACGCCTAATTATATAAGCCGAGCCCATATGTCTGAAGACCACTGCACTATAGAAACATAGTTCTAATACATTATAACCACAGCCTTTTTACAAATCTACCAAAAGACCTTGGCTCCAAAAAATTAGACGTAAAACCAAAACATCACCAAAAGAAAAGTGTGTGCCATAGTGGCACGCAGTGACAAAATGGAACAAACTAAAATATGGAGAGACAAAAAACCTGCGGTCTGAAACGTAAAGCGGCACAAACTCTGGTATCCTGTGAGATCATACTCGGGAAGACGAGTCCTGACAGACTCAGCTACTGCTGTTAGAGACAGACAGAACCCCTGGCAGCACAGCGCAGCAGTGAAACCTGCAGCAGCTCCGAGTAAGGGACAGGAATGAATATTTCACCCCCTGGCAGAGAGAGGGGGAATAACCTGGGACGAATAAAGTTGACTTCATATGTGACAGTTAACAAGTAAGGAGAGAATCTTCATTGAGTAGGCACAAGTTGGGACGGCTCACAGCGAGAGCCTGGGATTTGGAAATGTCAGCAGATGTAGGTCAGCAACTTCCTGTCCTGAGAGAGAGCAGCAGCCTCAGACCTGAGCGCTGAACCCCCCCCCCCCCCACTCACTGCTTACTCTACACCATACGGAATATTAGCTGGTTTGTATTGCTTTGTAATTATCACTAAGCATGGACGGATTATGAGAGAATGGGTCTCTTAGCACAGTAATACAAAGGTTTGGTTTTTTATGCATGATTCTTAGTTAATATGAAGCTGTCTTTGGATCTTTTCTGCTGTATATAATATGTGGTCAATGTGTGTCCCTTTGATTGACATTTTGTGTGTGAAGGGCGGGGGAACCCCTAACCCACAGCACCTCATTATCCAGAATCACTGCTGCAAATGTGACTTGTTAAATGTCATTAAAAATGCATATGCTAAACCAAAGCTAAGAGCTTACTAGTAGGTGTAGCGTCTGAGGAAGTAAAACACATTTGAATCCACAACAAGGTGCATTCCACTCACTTCTAAAGGCCAGTCTTGTCTTTTCAGACCATGTATCGTGCCAGCATACGTGACGACTAAAAGCAATCTGGAGGAGGATCCCAGAGGCTCAGCACTACAGACAAGAGGCTTTCAGATATATGAGCAATAGTTTTGACACCTACACAGTCTACTCCTGTATCCTTATCTGTGAGGCAGTTTGCTTACCAAAGGATATCATAGTACTACACCATGGTTTAATAAACAGAGGAACACAAGATGGGAAGAAAGAAATCATAATCAGGACAAGGCTTCAATGGTCTTAGGAATCTGCGCTCTATTGTCAGTGTGCTTACGATGAAGTTAGACAAAAGAAAAGCTGAGTGATCATGCACACAGGCCTGGACACTTTCTACTGACACACACTTCTTTTATTGATGTTTCAAATGACTTTGTTGCTACACCCACACACTCTCCTGCACCACTCAGTAGTCTTCAGACCCTTCCTCTACACATGATTCAAAATCTATAGTGTATCTCAAGTTTACAAAAATAACAAATTGAACAATGCTTGCAAAAACAACATTTACTCAAGGAACACGATTGTGGGCAGTTTCCCTGATTTGATTTGAATGTTGGACCTACAGTGCAGTGTCGTAACTCCATTTGATTATCGCAGTTTAAAGTCACTCCTAGGGAAAGGAATTATGGGCAGACAAATGCACATTCATGAACCATGGTTAAAATTTCCAATCTATTTGATACACGGATGTAAATATGCTCCATTACAACTAAAAGTTCAAAGGTACAACATTTAGTGTCAGAAAAATGTTCTTAAAGATCAAAAATATAAGAGCTTGTTTTGCAACAAATGTCCCAACGGTTTTTCAGCATTTTACTTTTGTGGTGGAGCTAGTTTGAATGACTTGATATGCATTAAAGCAGTTCGATCCAGCGCTACCCTGCCTTGGAGTCAGACCCTTCTAAAGGGGTCAAAAGATACATCTGAGGGAGATGAAGGGTTAACAAGAACATTTATTTTGATCTAAACATTTTGGATGTTTCTTTGTCCTTGTTAAATGATATAAAGGAAGTAGGGTCATATTCTCATAGACTTCTATACAATTGGACTTTTCTTAGAAATAGCCACTGGCTGGAAATTTAGATTTTTGTATTCCCAGATCCACCTTCAATGAGTAACAATTTGGAAAATTCCACAATAAGCACTACTATAAACCGAGTTCATCATGTGACAGTAATTCTTTAATGTGTAGTTTTGATTTGTATTTGTGAAATACTAAATGTTTTCTTTTTTTTTTCTTTTTTTTTAAAAATACGACTATACGTAGCATCTATTGTTACGAGCTCAGACACTTAGGAGGTAGGACCCAATTGCACGACCTGGGAGACAGAGGTAAAGTATTTGTAAGACACTTTATTTTTTCATGAACAGCAAAAATGAACAACAAAAAACGGTCTCTATCACTCTCTAGCTGAGATGACAAAAAATGGAGAACACAAATGAAAACGCTCACATAGTGAGGATCAAACTTATCAAGAACTCCAAAGAGCATAGACCTGACTGTGACAAGAGCAAAGCACTGACCATGGCAAAAGACAAAAACGAACTGACACTGAACACTGGGGTTGCGTTCCGATAATCCAAAAATCAGCTCCTAAATTCTAACCCTATCTCCTATTCCTTGACCTCTGAGTGAAACGTCACGGGGTTAAAGGATAGTGGATAGGAGAATTAAAAAGGACTTAGGAGAAGAGACTGCGGTACTTTAGAGAATCCGAATGCACTTTCACTATCTGACGTGTTTATGATGCGCCAGCGGACGTCACTGTGTGCGTCTGCTGCTGTGGTGAAACTATGGAAACTACAGTGTTCTATACAACGGACTACATGGATGTTTAATAAGAAATAGGGACTCATCTAGAGACTCTGCACCGTGCTCTGATGCTGTTGTTTTATGCTTTATGAACGTGGACAACAGAGAAACATATTCTTCATGACCAAAGTTGTAATTGAAATAAAAAAGGAAAGTGAAATTTATGCTTGTCACCCTCTACCTCCGGTCCACATTAATACAAATGATCCCAATACGTATGATTGAATGAAAATATCTTAAAATCAATACAAATGTATTTATTATAAACGTTAGTCTTTAACACCTATCACTGTGTACATCTCCATTCAAACATCTTTTAAAAGTTGAACAAACTCAGTGAAAATGTTGACTTTATTTGATCATTTCAGTAAAAACTAATG
>NW_011333025.1:9256-36451 GCF_000735185.1 Notothenia coriiceps
GCTTGTTTCGTGTAAATACCTACCTACCGGGTAGTTAGTAGAGGTCTTGGACTTATTTGCGGTATAACTATTTCATTGAGACATTTGTCCTCCCTCGTACTTCAATACTCTAACGGTTCTTAGTCGAGTGTAGGACTTTCCTAAACCTTCCTTAGAACGTCTCCGTCACCTGGTTTTGAGCGGAAGTCTCTCACGTGTTTGGACCTCGTCCTACGTTGATGTCTTTCACATACTTGGATACACCGGACGGTTGTTCCCAACGGAGGTGGTTTCCATGCTTTTGTACTAAACTTCTGTTCCCTAGTTTCCGCTGTCATACAATGGGTGTCAAGTTATGTATCGTTTTCCATTAAAGTATATGTCACCACCTTGTAAAGACCCTCAGGAAACTTATACTATAAGAATGAGAGTGACTATTTCATTTGGACTGGCAATCTTAATATTCTGACAAGTAATATAAACATTAACCCGTTTGATGTTGTAGGCGTTCGCCTAGTTTATGAATAAATGAGGTGACATACAGTCACTTCGCTACCAGCTTGCCTCTTTTTCTGGGTAGTTTCTAGGGTAAATTTTTCCTTTTTTTGAGGGGAGATAAGTCCGGCTGAGGTCAGCGTTCTATTCAGCGTCCAGGGGTTGTTGTCGAGAGTTAGAGACTTCTTACTGGACAAGAGGACAAGAGATTCCGACATGTAACATACGACTCTATGCAACTACCTTTCGACCTACTCAAAAAACCTTAATTAATCCACTTTATATTTTTGAACTTTTGGGTCCCGGGTCAGGTCAGTTAGTACACAGTGTTTACCCGGTTCAAGTCTTTGACCATGGTGTTCGCCGTCTGAACACCCGACAAACCTCCTCGGCATAAAAAAATAGTTCTCTACCGTAACGGTGGTGTGTCATATTACAGAGTAGGAACTACCCCGATGAGAACATTTTGGTACGATGCTCGGACCACGACGATTCGCAAAAAAATCAGCTCCTGTGTTGCCTTGGCCGTATGTTCAGGTGTATTGTCCTGCTGGAAGACCCATCCATGACCCTTTTCAGTGTCCTGGCTGAGGGAAGGAGGCTATTGGCCAAGATGTTACAGTACATGGCCCCGTCCATCCTCTCCTCGATGCAGGGAAGTCGTCCTGTCCCCTTAGCAGAGAAACACCCCAAAATTATAATGTTTCCACCTCCATTTTGGTGTCATCTGACCACATCACCTTCTACCAAGCCTTCTCTTAATCATTCAGATATTTATTGTCAAATTTCAGAAGGGCCTTTCATGTTCTTCTTGAGCAGGGGACCTTGCGGGCGCTGCAGGGTTTGATCCATTATGGTGTAGTGTGTTACCAATAGTTTTCTTGGGTCTGTGGTCCCAGCTGCCTTGAGATCATTAACAAGTTCCTCTATTGTAGTTCTTGGCTGATACCTCACCTTTCTCATGATCATCAATACCCCAAGGGGCGAGATCTTGTGTGGATTCCCAGACCGAGGGTGATTGATTGTTGATTGATGTCAATTTTTTTCCCGTCCATTTCCGAATAATCGCACCAACAGTTGTCACCTTCTCCCCAAGCTGCTTACTGGTGGTTTTGTAGCCAACCCCAGCCAAGTGCAGGTCTACAATCTTGTCCCTGAGGTCTTTAGACAGCTCTTTAGTCTTGCCCATGGTCGAGAGGTTGGAATCTGATTGATTAATTCTGTGGACTGGTGTCTTTTATACAGGTAACAAGTTGATATGAGGGGTACTTTCCTAAAGGAAATGGACTTATGTAACCGGTCTGTGGGAGCCAGAATCCTTGTTTTTTGCAAGGGGATCAAATACTTATATCCCACAGTTAAATGCAAATAATTGTTTATCTTTTATATAATTTCATTTTCTGGTTTTTCTTTTTGATATTCTTACTCTCACTGTTAAAATAAACCTACCATTACAATTATAGACTGTTCATTTCTTTGTAAGTGGGTGAATTTACAAAATCGGCAAGGGATAAAATACTTATTTCCTCCACTGTAGGTGTCATACCCGTCCTGTCCGAGTTTCTCAATCTGGTTCAGAATGTCAATGACTGCTGCATCTGCAAGGTCTCTAGTATCCAGTACAAGAAGATATTCACTGCTTATTTCACAGAATGGATTGCCCATGTCTTATGTAGCAGCAATTAGTGCTTTAACATCTTGTGCAAATGCCATTTGTGCATGTTTGGTCTGCTCATGGTGTCAGTCTTCTTTCTCTTCTCAGTGGAGGCCTTAAACTCCCCAACCACACATGCCATCTCGGGGCCAGACACAATCCAGCATCGCAGAGCTGCAGGGTTCTCTGTCAGGCCTACAGCACCACCATCACCTTTCACAGAGGCATTGTTCTGCTTGTGGGCCTGTCAATGACAATAGCAGAGAAGCTGCGTGTCGTCTTCTTCACAGCAAAGTTTCCTTTCAGAAACTGTTGATGGACATCAGGATGGTTATCTTTTAGCACAATCATGTCACGTAAGTGGACTGGTATCCATCCGGCATATTGGGTGTGTCCCAGGGAAAGGACCCTTCAGGTCACCCTTGAAAAAGAGATCAATGATCTCAATGGGATTCACCTGCATAAATAAAGGTTTGAAATGAAATGAACCAAGGCACAATCTTGGTCGGACCTGGACCGGATCCACCTTTTCCCTATTTATCCCCATCACACTTAAATATTTCTTCTCGATCTACTGAAACAATACTCCCACTCAAACAAATGGGCCCCTCCGATATAGCACAGTAATTGAGAAGAGGTAGAGAAAGGAGTCGGAAGTAATGTGTAGTGGGTTTACAGAGAGAGGAGAGCGTTACGACGACGTAGCTCCAATAGTAAGGTTGCTAGGTCACAAGTCCTGAGAATGCCGTGTCTCGCCGCCATCCATTTGCTCGCGCTCTGTATTCGTCTCTGCATGACGTCCCAGATTCGTAGAATAGGTGGATACCATCGCATCCCAGTCCAAATGTGCTGTCATCAGTTTTGCCACACTCAGAACCCTTCCGAGGGATCAGACAGGTCCAACCTCCATGTTGTACAATTGCCATTAGCGTGTTAGAGACATAACATCAAGAACACCGATCGGGAGGGTCGGGTACATATAGAGTAATTAAAGTTAGTCGGGTTCAGATGGGGTGTCCTGCTCTGAACCAACGCTAATGAAGGATTCTGGACATTTTACCCTAATTACGCCACTAACTACAACTAACTACAGGTAAAAAAAGGAAGGTAAAGGCTTATAGCGTGGTTGTCACAGCGCTAGTGCTGCGGGTAGACGCTAGCTAATGAACACCTGTTACTAGAGAGGGTTGCCGAGGACTACGATCTACTGACAAACATGGAGGGACTGGGTCAGGGACTGAAAGGGCTACGGACCGGACAATTCACCGGACGGAGTTGTGTCCCACTGAACCGACAGGATGTACTACACCGACGGCTGTTGCCGGTGACGTATGTCTAGGTATTTAGTTTCGGGAACCAAACGAGACACACAGTAAGTTCGAGCCCTATTGGAGTCGAGTCCACTCCATTCCTGAAGACTCACAAATCTACCAATTGAATCAGGATTCAAGAAGTCGAGCAGAGTTTGCCAAACCAGTGGAAAACATTTGTGTATTAGGTAACTCTCCCATCACTAATCAGTTTATCGTACTTATTTTTTTGATCCACTTTTTTCCATTGAAAATTTTGAACAACTCTCGATTTTGATCAGGAAACGACGCGAGTCTTTCCTCTACTCCCTCTGTCCTCTCGGACTAAGTCCTCGTGTCTGAGTGAGTGTTGATATTTACTGGTTTTTATTTATTTATTTGTTCAAAGTCACAAAAAGTATAACCTATCACGCCATAGGCACGAGTAGTACCAATGACCGGTACTAAAACTACTAATAATTTTTACATATGTGCAAGACAAAGTTATATCCACCAAACGGTATTGTCTATGATCAAGGAGAAATAAAGGAGGGGGAGTTTTTACGGTTGGTCTAACTACGTAAATTGGGTTTTATTTTCTTTTTTTAGAATGGCCCCCTCGTACGGGGGCCTGGGTGATCTCCTGAACTCCCAGGTGGGGGTGAATTGTTTTAGGGTGCCTATTTCAAGGACAGGTTATGGTTAGCGATGGCCTAGGAAAAAATTATGAGGTCTATTTGGTACAGGCGTAGTACAATAAAACGACCATGCATCTAAATGCTGATAGTCCCGATCAGTGATGCCCAAACGGGTCATCCGGACAGCGGGAAGACGGTAGGCGGCCTTCCCAGACGATTGTTCAGGAATCCTGTCGCTCGGAAGATATTAGTCTTTTCAATTACAATTACATACAAACGTGGCAGTGTTTTCCAGTCAGGTGGGCACCAGCATCCTGGCCTCCAACCTTTAGACTAGGAGCGTAGGGAGCTAAGCACGGGCAGGCCTGGCAAATGGGTGGACCTGCGGCGGGACTTTCCCAATAGTAAAAGTCATAGAACACCCTTATAGTAGTCGACCCAAACAACATTCTAGAGTTTTCCAAAGGTTACCGCCGTGATCTCGTTGCGTCAATATATCAATAAAGATATCGTCATAAAAGTCTCGAATAACCCCACTTGACTCCCCCCCCTATTCTCACGTCGTACCAATAGACCTGGAGACATCACAGGACATCGGCGACGTGTGCGAGGTGGCCGCAGGCGATTTTGCTGCAGGAGACGAAAAGGATGTCTGGTTCTTGTACTGTTGTAGGACGTCTTGCCCACAAGAGTCATTGGCCTCAGGACCCTAGGTCATGAAGGGCGCAGGTCCAGGTCCATGTCGTGGGTCCTTCTCTTTCCATCGGGTTTGTGTGAGTCCTGGGGTCGTGTCGACAAACACTAAACAATCGTGGTGGTAGCGCCATGCGAGAATGACCTAACTAAGTAAGATTTTTTGTCGTCACCCCTCTTGGACGCTGATCCAGGTTAGAAAGTTAGACGGTAGCTAGCTGTAGTGTTATAAAAACCGCCGCCCTCCGCGCTCTCCCCGTGTAAAGAGCGCAAGATGCTGCACTTTTTCCAAAGTAATGCTAAAGACTTGTGGAACGAGCGGAATATGTCCTACACTTTTTCGGTTATACAGACATAGAGAAGACCCTTCAAAGAAGGGAGAAAACAGAGTTATGATACCGTTTTATACCATATCTTGTAGGGTCGACAGATAGCTATAGTATTTCTCCTGTCTGCCATGAACAACTCTTCGCTACTGACGACAGTTATACGCTCTATATTAGTAGTTTATGAATGATAGATGTCGACACTTGCACCTCGACGCGAACTAGTCTTCAAACTTTCGGATCTCACTAATTACTCAAAACTCATATACAAACACTTCGCCGCGTATGTTGCTCAGTCAACCGGACGATTACTCACCCCCGACGTCGAGACAGGATTCTACCTGATACAATCCAATCGTTAGACTCCAATATGACTCCATCCCCACCCGTTCCAAAACTACGAAACCTATCCGCACATCTTCATTATAAAACTCAGTTAAGGCATGATTTATGAGCGTTAAGTTGTCGTTCATACTAATATCACATGATTCCCTCCTGAACCGGTATACACACAAGACCTCCTAGTCGTACGGTAAGTAAACATTATTTACAAAAGGAAATCCTGTAGTAGTAAATCCAACTGTGACTCTCCCACATAGTCTTCCGTGGTCCGATTATTATTTGCAAGGGAAGGTAAACGGTGCAGATTTCTGGAGCATCCGAAGAAAATACGATAGTCAAATGTCTTTAAATAGAATTAGCGCGAATAACGATTAGAGTTGGGTCCCGTTATAGACGGACACGGGTCTCAGGTAGACTAAACGGTCTATGTGATAATATCTGTTTATCAATAAAACACCTGTGGGAGAGAACGCTAGTCAACTAGAATGTCCATAAAAGAAAGTAGTGTGTAAGAGTAGTGGGTGTACAATATCTTTGTGGTGGTAAGGCGATACAGTCGGTACTCTCTCTCAACAGTGAATGGTTTGTCCAATAGACTTTCCTTAGCTCCACAGCAAGGTGTTCCGAAGTGACTTAGAGATTGACAACACGACTGACTTCTACGAATTCGCGCAACGCTTGTTCAGGTCAACAGTGATTTTACGAAGAAGAATCTGTAATAAGAGTATTTAGGGTGTGTGTACCCCCCGCCCCCCCCCCTCTCTCACGGACTCCGCGTATCACGCATTTTCCCGGGTTTCGAGACGGACTTGAGTTGATGGTCGTCGGCGTTGCGCTCGACGACTTTTAATTAATATATTGTTGTGGTCTTGAATCGGAACCTCAGAAGTACCCTAAAGTACCAGGCATAGGGTCGAACGTAGTCGACATGATAGTGGTTCGTGTTACGTTGCGCAACCTGGGCGCCCACATTTCGTAACGGCGGTACCTGAGCTTCGACCGCCATTGTCAATACTCACCTAGTGGAATAAGTGTGTAGAGAGACCGGAGACTTCCTTGCAGACCCCAGCCGCTGACGGTCTCTTGCCAAATGACGGACTGAGTAGCACGGTTGAACATTTGCGAGAACCACCGGTCCGTCCTAGTTCTCTATAAATTATGTGTTCTGTTATAGATATGTCTCGTTGTCTGATATCTACGATGTAATAAAGATGGTCATTTACGTTAGTTAAGATACAGAGAGGTCTGAACCTCTCTTGCCGAACCGTACTGTAGACAAACAGGTCGACTGGACATGGGTTGTTTCGTTCCAGTGTTTCCGCTCCCGTCCTACGTCAAACACACGATCTTCTCCGAAACTGGAGTAACTAGGACTGGAGTCTTTACGGAAGACCTCTTATGGGCCGGTGTTTTACAGGTGTCTGGTTTGACGTTGGTGACAAACATTTTCGGAGAGGGTCTTCTCACGGCTTCGACCGTTAGGCTAGGAGAGAGTGTAGATTGGTTAAGTTCATAGGTCATGGTTCTTCTATAAGTGACGAATGAAAGGGGTCTTTACCTACACATGGTGTACAGAATACTCGTGGTTAAATCACGAAATTGTAGAACCACCGTTTACGTGGTAAATTTTTACCCTAACAAACCAGACGTGCGGTGTGTTGTTGGGAGTACACTGGTCCCACCAGTCAGAAGAAAGACCTCCCTCCTCGTCATTTTCTCTCTCTTAGTAACAGTAACTGATAGGTGTAGTGCAAGTACCTTTCTCGAATTGATATGTAGTCAATCACCGTCACACAGACGGACCTAGTAAAAAACCGGATTATTGAGTCTCTGCGCGGAAGAGGCTCTCCAGTGTCTGTTTTACGTCCTAGTTCGAGTAGGTGTCTCGGTAGGGAATTATAATGGTCACACGCGTTCGGTACGCGGAAAGATCTTGGGTGGTAAACGAAACACCGCTCTGTGCGATCTCGTGCTCCGCTTGTCGTTTCAGAGTCAGTCCGGGTTTCGGGCGAAGGTGTATTTTTGCGTTCTTACTGATCGCTGTTGAATGAGTACCGAGTTGCTCCGTTCGTGAATTTCTTGGTGGTCCCCCTCGGGTCCGATGTGACCTAGGGTCCGGTTCGGGGTCCTTATGTTAGTCGTTATCGTAATACGGGAAGGACGTGCTCGGTTGATGAATAGTCAACATTGTGCTCGTCACTGGTTATGCTGCCTCATTCTGCTTCAGAGAACGAGACCCGTAACAAGCCCAGCGGGTGTTGGGTCTGACCAGAAAGTCGCCGCTAGCTCTTCAGGCACTAATTGATGTGTGGTATCTTGATGAGAAAAAGTCTTTGTACAACTCCAAAGGTCGACTCGAGTAGTCTCTAGGTCCCGCCGTACGAAATGTGGATGGGAGGTAGTAGTTAATAATTCGTGTTCGTAGACTAGAACAGATCACTGACATGTCGAACTACACGTTTGTACAGCCAACCTTGAGGTCACATACTTTGGGGTACTTCCGAGGTTGTCATGAACCACGAGCTCATAAACGTTAATAGCTATAGCACCAAAACTTGCAGACGTCATAACTCAGTCGTCTGAAACCGCGCTGAAAATGCGTGAATACGGCGGAGTCGGTTGCGACGCAGGTGTGGTTCGCCTTGGCAGGCCTTATAGGAATATCATTAAAAGGGTCCCATACTTCTGTTAAAGCCTTGGGGACTGGACCTAGTTTGTAATCCCGCTAACGTTATACGCGTCTGGTGCAACCTATAAACGTCAGGCTCAGGTTGGAACTCTATCGCCCCTAAGTGATAGAGAAGTGTTTAGCACGGATACATTTTTTCATTTGGCCACTGACGTATCCGTCACCTGTAACTATCTATTGATATCGCTGGTACACCTGTGACCTTTGTCTATCTTTATGGCACTTCAGTTCGCTTGCTTCCTCACCCACACGATGGTGTCCTCGAAACTAGTGTATCAAAACTTAAGACCCGATTTAGTCACTGAGCACTCCTCGTGTCGGCAATTCCGTTGGACCCAACTCAAAGCTCGTATTGGACAGACGACATGTATGTGATGACATTGTCTATTTCGTATTTTCAGATATCAGAGATAGCATTCCCGTTTTATAACATATCCCTCTTGCAGAAAATAATCAGCGGGAGTGTCAGCGGGAGGACTACCGTGAGGGTCTCACACACGTTGATTTACTCAGTTGGATTGTTTTTAGATATAGATTGTATAACTAAACGTTTTACGACTAGGAAGGGTGTCTGTGATGTGTCAGTACCCGGTCAGGCCAGTGGAACATGTTGTATTATGCTACGTCCATCAGACGTGTAACGCTCCATATAATCTGGTCCTAACTGAAGTTTTTATAATGAAGCGTGGATGTTTCGGTAGTGTTGACGGGGGGATGGAGTTCAATTGGAGTCTACGATTGGATTATTGTACGGTTAGTCCTGTTCGATTCGTCGGGTGTGTGTGTCCGTCCGGTTGTTGAGAACTTAGGAAGTTTTTGGTTTTGTGTGTGTTTCTGATAAGTTTGTACTTAGTTGTCGAGGTGCATTGTGTCATTACTTCATTAAACTACTATTGCGTTACTGTTTCGTAGCGTTGTAATGTTACAATGCGTATAGCTGCAAAATACCTATAGCATCGACCCTACAGAAAGTATAAACGGTATTCATAACCGTTCTCCCTTAAGTCCCTAGTCTGTTATTATGAATAGGTTTGAGGCTTTCTCTTCCGTCTAAAGTTCTTTACATTACCTTTAGGAATAAGTCAGTCATCTGGTCTTTACACTTGAGTACCCTCCCTCGATCTTCTTTTTATAACTACAGCACTCCGTCTAATTTTCTATGTGGTCGTAAAGGGGGTTGACATAAAATATCCTACAGTAGGTCTATTCTCGCATGGCTACACACCACTCCTAACGCACCGCATGTGTTACTTGTCGCGCACCGACAGGAACCAGAGGCCGAGAGGGCCCAATGAGACCGCGGGATGCGGGCACACCACGCGGTTCTCGTGATGCCTGGGACCTGACCGTTACACTGGACCCGGTTCCCGAAGAGTCCTCAAACTGAGTTCTTCGTGTTTGGGTGGCGCTCAGATAGGTAATCGTCCTACACCGGTAGGACAAGGATGAAAACGACTCAATTCCATGTGCGCTCTCGCCTCGAGTCCAAGTGCGGGTGACTCCACCATCCACACGTCGCCAGAGTACACTCGGGGTTGTGCTCGCTGTCCCTAGAGTCCTCTATAGCGCATACGACGTGAGTCATACAACGCGGGAGGCGCGCGGAGTCCATAGTGGGTAGTACTTGAGAGCTATACGATACCTGGTATCTTGTATTGGAGTATAGTCTACCTTACTGCTCGTACAGGTCGAGATCCGAGTAGTCGTGTAACCTAGGAAACAGACTCTAGACATTGGCTGTCTTGGTCCCTTAAGGTGTTCTTACGACTCTTGTATCATTGAAGTCCCCGCGGCCTCTACCCGATGCCCCGGGCGCCGCTCGCGCCACCCTCCCCGCTCGCACGCGAGCCTCCTCGTCTGTACCGTGAACAACACTGCGTACGGTATTGTAGTGGGTTAATGTGGGTAACAGACAACTCGCACTCGCGCAAACTCGCTCTGCGTGTCATGTGCTGTTCCTACAGCGCTGTCCTCGCCTTGTTCACATGTCTACCCGGCGGTTTCACTCTGGTGTCAGAGGTATAGTGCATCCCAGAGGGTATTTAGAATGAATGAGGTGTGGCTCTGTTCTATTACTGCTATACCTACGTTGTTATCCCACATATATAACGATACATTATGTTGTTACCTATGTTTGTGATTAGTCTGCTGGACTAGGCTCATCTCCAAATATTCTACCCTCTCTCTCCGCGCCTCTCGCGGCCGCTCGCAGTCGTGTGCGCTGATTGTAGTGTTGTCCAGCCGCCCACGGCCCCTGTAACGAGGGGCGCCATTCTTAAGAGATCAATATAATAATAAAGCCTCAATTTACGTAGTCACAACGATAAAGGACGTCCCACGCGTGTGTTATCATCTCGGTACTGTGACGAAATGTTACCCAGGTCATTTGAAGGTAGGTGTACACGGAGGGAGAAGGTGGGGCAGTGGACCCCTACCTCAAGGCCCGACGTTGTCTAGAGACAGGGGTCGTCAACTGGGTGAACTTTCCGTCGAGAGAAACACACGACTATCTCGACCGACACAGCCCCCCTCAGAGAGTTACAAGATTGAAGAGACCCACTCTCTCGACGACTACTGACTGGGACCGACGATAACACGCCGTATTGTTATGGTCTCTCGTCACAGTGCGGTGAAGAGGATGAAGGGGGAGAAGATGGTGGCCGGTTTGACACCGGGTACCAAAGGGCAGAGGTAGCTACTCCATTCAGTCGTAATCTCTAGACTTAGAACAGTCTGTAGACCCTAGTTGGATTATATGCGACACGTTTTTTGGTCACCTCGACCGGCTGGGGTCCTTCTAGTAAAATAAACCTACAAACAGACCCAAAGTGTACTTCTAACCGTCCGTGAGTCCATCGAACCAGCTGGAGAGACCTCCCATCCGCCCACCGTTCTCGTCACGTACAGGTCAAGGTGAAGACCAGTAGTAGGCGTCGACCTTTTCTCAACTTACTTGATACACGCTAGTCATTCTCTCCGGAACTGAGGATGAGATGTNAATCTACTGACGCAAATAGACAAACTATAGTCAAATAAACACTTAAATGTGTATTTTGTACGTTTTCCTTCCAAAAGCCTGAAATAAAACATGTTATAGAATCAAAATAGCACAAAATCTCAAAATTGACCAGTGCTTGAAAAACGATGTTTTTGCCTGCCGTGTCTCGCCTTAAAAGGGAACTCGAGAGATGACTGGAGAGGGAATTTGAAAAAGACCTTGACAGGGGACTCAAGAGGGGACTTGAGAAGGAACTTGACAGGGGACTCGAGAGGAAACTTGAGAGGGAACTTGAGAGGTGACTTGAGTGGAGACTTGAGAGGGCTCTCGAGAGATGACTTGAAAGGGAACTCGAGAGATGACTGGAGAGGGAATTTGAAAAAGACCTTGACAGGGGACTCGAGAGGGAACTTGAAAAGGAACTTGACAGGGGACTCGAAAGGAGACTTGAGACGGTCGGTAAGCCGACAGGGCACAGGAAGTTGGCATCGGCCGAAGAGCTAGTAATGGAGCCGAAACTGGAGTCGGGACCATGGCTACTGGGGCCGGTAGTGAAGCCGGAACCATGGCTGCTGGGGCCGGCACTGGAGCAGTCCGCAGGTGAGGGATCAAACGATTCATCTTTTCAGCTAGCTGTTGCAGCTGTGTAGAGATGTCTTCCTGAATCTCTGCCTGGCGTCTTCTCTGCTCTTGTATTCTCTGGGTGGTCATACCCAGCTGTTCCTCGTGGTGAAACACTTTCACGCCGTGTGCTGACAGAGCGGCGTGAAGTGTTCTTGGGTCGGCTGGGTCCATAATAGTCAGTTCGTTCTGTTACGAGCTCAGACACTTAGGAGGTAGGACCCAATTGCACGACTCGGGAGACAGAGGTAAAGTATTTGTAAGATACTTGATCTTTTCATGAACAGCAAAAATGAACAACAAAAAACGGTCTCTATCACTCTCTAGCTGAGATGACAAAAAATGGAGAACAAAAATGAAAACTCTCACGTAGTGAGGATCAAACTTATCAAGAACTCAAAATAGCATAGACCTGACTTTGGCAAGAGACAAGAGCAAAGCACTGACCATGGCAAAAGCCAATAACGAACTGACACTGAACACTGGGAGACAGGGGAATTTAAACACAGGGTAACAAGACACAGGTGGGAACAATCAGGGGTGGGGCTGAAACTGATTAGCACAGGAGACACAGAAGGGGTGAAAGGTGAAAACAATCAGGAAATTAGACACACCAGGGAAACTAACGACAGACATGAAAACACAGGGGAAAAGACCAGACAATACACAGGGAGGAAAACATGACAAGGAGAAAAGCAAAACACCCACTACCAGACACACAAAACTAAAAGCGTGACACAACACAACAATCATGACATCTATTCAATAATCCTGTTCATCATACATGTACGTTTCTTAAGTAGGAAAATAAAACAAACCTGGTAAAAAAAAAATACGCGACCTGCTTGGTTTGTCCACAGAAAAAAAACTGCAGGTACAGCGAATGTAGCAGTTATTGCTTAATACAAGATCAGTGGGTAAAATGTGTGGATCTACTTCTGAATCAGAGCTTGTGATTAATCCACAAATTAGTAGACCTGACATTAAAACCTCTAAAAGCAATAAGAATCCAGTAAATAAAGGTTTTTAAAAACCAAGCCAAACGTAAGTATCAGCACATTTCACAGAGAGCGGCTAGGTGCAGCGGGGTGTGTAATGTGATTGTCCACAGTTTGCATCCTATTGTGCTCAACAGTGGCACAGGGGATGGATACAAACAGGAGGTCTTTACAAGAAATTGCATTTAAGACAACAAAAAACCTCAAGCGGTCAAACTTGAGAGGCGCTGCATTCAAATGAATTGAACTGAGAACGCAACATCTGTTGTGATAGTTACATCTTTTGTTCTCTGAAAAAGGAAATGTCTACACAACCCTTGGGCAAAGTCGAACATTTTCACAAAGTAATTTAATTGCATGCTTACAGGAGGCTTTTAAAGGTCCCAAACACAACATGGCATGTAGATTATTCACTGCTTCTAATTATTGTACACGGCTAAATAAAAATGGTCTGGAGGACAGATTCAAGGGCTGACGCCATCTGGATTTCACCATTACTGCAGTGGGTGATGGGAACCGTAAACCCCTGTTCAGCTTGAAGATGAGATGTTGGAGGAGGCTGGTGTCCCTAGCAACAGCCTTAGCTCTCTGTTTGTATTTCAGGCACTAAGCCAGCAGAGGTGCAAATGCAGGTGTAATTTCACTATGCTTGTGCGGCGCCAGCTTCGCACTTTTGTGGCTCCGAAGGAACCCGGATGTGCATGAGGTACGAACGATGAGCGAAGCAGATGGGCATGATTATTCACGTAAATTAGCACGGTGTCATTTTGGCATCAAATGGTGTAAAAATTCAACCAGTTTTCACCTGCTTTATTTAGTGGAGGCACACGCATTGGACGTTTTTCATCTGGTATACATTTAAAATACATTTTAATAATTGATTAATGCCAAATTAGCACAACGTCTTGTTATCTACAATGGTGTGGGGAGGTCCTTCTGTTTGAGTTCAGTAGACATTCAGCAGCAGCAGCAAAAGGGGGAAGACAGAAGGGGATTTGATTGGTCTTTATTGAAGCAGACCCCGATGGTACCTGCTGACGTACTTCTCTGACAAATGATATATATTCATCCCGCTCCAGACACTTCTCAGGGCTGCTCCAAGATTGCACTTGTACATTGCCAGGCCCATGTGCGATTGGCATGAAGGGTAATGAACAAAAGCTCAAAGATTCATCCAGCAGGCAGACATGTGCAGCACGGTCTTCAGCAGCAGTGAGATTGCATTTCTACAAAGTTGTTAAGAGTCATAAAAGGAAAAAAAAGAAAAACGTTGTGCCGTCAAATCTCTTTTTGTGTCAGCACCAACTCAGTAATTCAGAGTTTTTGAATACTGATTATTGCATTAATAATTCATTACTTCATATGATCTATACACCCTATCACTGCCATTTTATTTTATTTATGGAACAAAACACCTTCCCTGCTCCTTTGCCTCCATCAAACTGCTTTTTTTAACGACTTGGGTTACGAAAAGCAGCGATCCGTTCTGAGCTTGAACAAACCTCGGGACGCTTTCGTACTTTTAGCCGCCCCCGAGGGATTTGGAATGGGTCCCTGTGTGCACATTTGCTGTTGACTGAATTGTCTAGTTTCTCGCAGTGATCTGGGACATTTTGGTAGTGAGTATTTTGAACCTTTTTTTTAGCGTTTCTGGGACAACGAATCTTGGGTTTTAATCCACCCCTCTCCTTCTGAAATATTGTTATTGTTTGTCCTGAGTCACACTTTGTAGACTATTTACTTTATAAATAAAGCTTTAAAGGCTGTTTTTCTTGCCAAAAATACATCTGTCTAGTTCATTCTTTCGGAGGTTATCAACATTTTCATTTACTGTATAACTGCCACATGACAAAGGCAAATGATAAAGGCAGCAGTTCTCTAATTAAAGTCATTACGAGGCTCTCTGGGTGTTCAGCAGTCTACTCTGGGCAAATATCACTCCTCCTTCCCATAAGTGCTTCCGTTTGCTCTGGTCTCATATTTAAGTGTTTGCTCTTGCTCTAGATTTCCAAATACTAGTGATGCTGTTTGGGGTCACAGAGGGGTAAAGCCTAACCCAGCATGGGTGGATTTTTTCGCTGTATCTCAATATTTTCTCCTGAGACATCATCTCCTTGCATTATTAAATCTTTCGAAAAGTTTAAAAGGACATGAATAATCCATCCATCTCTTCCCTATACCATACCATCCTCTTTTTTTCTGGGGATCTGCCAGCATACACAGTGCAAATGGCAGAGAAAGTCCCTTTACTATGTTTTCAAGCTATAACTAGTAACGGCAGAGTCATACTCACGGTTAACCTGACCCGATTTTTCTTCGGACTGCAATATTAACAGAGTGGAGGAAGGGCCTTAAAATGGAGGGTCAAAATAGCTGACTAAATAAGTAATTCTAACCTGTAAAACACTTCACTGTCCGTTCAGACCGCCGGTGACCGTAAGGGACAAACCAACGTCCAACAATTGTTGCTGCAGGACGTGCTACAACTCAAAGTTTAGCTGACCTCATCTTTTTACAGCGCTCTGATTACTTTGAGAAGCGTCAAACTATCCTTTTTTTTTGTTACGTCGTACATTTAAAAAAAAAAAAAAGTTCAAACGTGCAGCCATGCATTTAGAATTAACATTTATCACGTGGTGATGAATCCGTTTACTCAACAGTACTGACTCTTGAGCTGCACATCTGTCCGTTTGTGCTTAAATTGTGATTGTGATTACAAATAAATGTTTTGGCAACACACATTTTGACACCCATATCATTTTTTTGATTTTAGTAAATGTTAAAAATCTCAAAATACATCTAGTACTAGTACCAGTTTAGGATCACAGAGTACACATACAAACCAAAACAGCAAGAAATAAAGTATTGAATTGATTAGCCTCAATCCACAAATGCTGATGGGTACCATAAGAAAATAAACAGCGACTCCAGCATTCTTACCTCAGCCCGTAGAGGACAGTGCCATCTGGATGCAGTCGGATCATACGGTTCTTCACTGTCACCCCATGAAGAAAGGACTTCTTGTCGTTAAGGAAGTAGGTGTCAGGGAGCCACAGCTGGTCTGCTACACGGTTGTCCAGAGTCAGGTTCAGCTTCATCTCAGTGTAGGCCAGACGCTTATCCCGCCAGCTCTGCTGGAAATACATTGTGATGGTGTAGTCCTGGGGAGAAGGAAAACAAAATCACAATAACCGTTCAGATGAACACAAGGCCATACGCTAATGAAATAATTGGGCCAAAAGTGCTTTTCTTTGTATCTTATTGTTTGCTTCCAGTGCATGGTTTGAGTGAACCCTTTATAGTGGGCATGGTTTAACAAACTGGTAATGACGCATGAACGTAGAAGTTATTACTTCAGCCTTAAAATCACAATTACCAGATGATACACTAAGTCAATGTGCAGAGTTTAAGCTGACATGAAGATGTCGATTCAGTGGTTCACCACAATGTAATTAAATGAAGGACAAAGAGAGGAATAAGCACTTGCGATAAGGCCACCACAGCAATAAAAGCAGAAAGCATCTGCTACAAGGGCACTTCAAAACTGTTGTTATGCTCTCAGAACATGAACATTGTTTTTATCTTTTTACGCAATCAGAAAAACGAACTGCTCTGGATTTGTAAAATAGAACATGGGCATCAAACAAATAAATACTGATGTGCTGGTACTCCTGTTTTACACTGTTTCTAACTGACAAAGGGCCTTTCTTATTTCTCTAATTTCCCCTCCTCGACTCCTCGAATCCTCGGTCCTCCGGGAGTGACCCGGAAATGGTTTTTGGCGCGCCATGTTGAAGGACATCTAATTTCTCTAAATGCACTTCGAGGACCGAGGATCGAGCGTCGAGGAGGCTCTCTGGAGGAGCTATAATCGAGGATACACTGACACTGGTCCTCCACGGCTCCTCCGCGGATGCATTTCCGGCAACAGTGATGTTTAAAAGAGTCGTGTGACGCACTGGATATTGTTTTATTAACTGCTTTCATCGCTACGCGATGTTTACAGAGAGAACAGCTGTGAGGTCCGTGCAGAAAGCAGAGCAGTGTGTAAAATATATATCACTCAGTATAACAGGCCTACTCTCTTTATTTGCTTTAGTTTAGTAGATGTCTACAAACAAAGAGTCAATATTTGTCTAAAACCATTTAGTGCTTTACATAATAAAATACACAATGGCTGTAGCCTGATATTATATGCTTTAGGAGCTGTTGGTGCGTGTTGTACAGTGTGTAGGTGCGTGTGGTACAGTGTGTGTGTGTGTGTGTGTGTGTGTGTGTGTGTGTGTGTGTGTGTGTGTGTGTGTGTGTGTGTATGTGTGTGTGTGTGTGTGTTGTACAATGCGTAGATGCGGCAGACAGACTTGTCTCAGTTGGTTTGGTGTCCTATGCTTACTTTTAATACTTGTAAATAAAACTTTTGGCCCGTAATTTATTTTCCTCATTGTAGCGACCAGAGAGGGAGGGGGGGATATATCCAGTCTCTGATAGTGTTACGTTATTATGCTGTGTGTGCTCTCATACTTGTTTGATTCTGAAATTGTATATATTTATTTAAATATATATACCTATAAATATATATGTGTGTGTATATGTCCGCATCTGTAGCCTGTTATTGTCTCATTATACCGCACTGTGAATGAATTAAAAGTAAATATATAAGTCGTCATGAACATAGTTCTGTCCATCAGACAGAGTGCTGCTGTGCCTCCTGTCATCATTAATGGACGTCTCTTTAAAATGACCACTCAGAGGAGAGGAGTTCTCATTTCTCTAACCGCCTGCTGCTTCCCCTCCTCTCTCCTCGGTTCCCCTCCTTGACTCCTCCGCTCGCGTCTCCCGTGGGCGGGACTAAGACACAAGGATAGGAGTCGAGGAGGGGAAATTAGTGAAATGAGAAAGGCCCATGGGCTTCATTTTCAACCTGCACAGTCCAATGGTTTGAAATATTGTGTGCCATTTATCTCCAATCATTTTTTAAATTGCATGTTCGCCTAGCTTCATGTGTTTGAGCATAATGCATGATGGGACCGTCAGGATCCCTTACATCCTGCTTTGTAATTAATGAAGCAAAGTATTTCGTATTGAGAAGTATCCATCACGATGAAGTGAATGAACACACAGGTCTTAATACGCACTCAACCATACAACTGATAAACTACTCAATCAGCCCCCTTGCTCATAAATGTTATTAAAATCAGCCGTTTTTAAATGCATATTTGATGAAAGGAGCTCTAATCTAAAACTTTATTTTACATCGTTTTTAAAAGAGCATCATTACAAACATTAATATTTTGTCTTCTTTTTTACCATTAGAGCAATTTTTAAAAGCCTCACCCTCATTAAAATGAATTAAGAATCAAATATACATACAACTTATCAAGTGTTACCGCTTAAGACTCATGATTCAGAGTCATACAAGAACAAAGACATCTCAAGCCGATCACAAACACATTAAGAACAAAGACTGCTATGGATTTTCAACTTTTAATCGCAAAAGGAGAACTCTTAACGTATGAAAAATATATATGTTTATTAACTTGGGCTTGATCACCATATAGGTGAAGTCACGCTGAGTGAAATAAGGAGAGTGCCAAGAGACAAAATGACGTCATCAATGAGCAATTTTTCAGTAGTTCAGTACATTGGAATATTTATTTTCCTTTAGTGGAAATATGTCTAAAGTCCTTCCTATCTCCACAGATACTCTGTAGCATCCTCAGCCTGGTTGAATCCTTCAGACCAATAACCAGATTGTTTTCTGGGTGGGAAGCCAGTGCGGGATCGTACGACGAAAGTGTTTGTATCTCACCATGTTTACTTCTGAGATGGAGTCGATGCTCGCAATGTTGATGCTCATTCCTACGATGACTGGAGGACCTGAGGAAACAAAGGAAAAAGTCGAGTCACTAACATGCAAACACTGGAATTTGAATGCACTTTCATTTGTGCCAAGCAGCATAAAGAGATAGAGTGGAGAGCAATCACCTTTACTTTTTCATAACCTTAGGTGCATACACGGTACGATAGAATTGTGTATACAAACCAAACAATTTCACCCACACAAGTTTTAGATATTCCTAGTTAAAAGACCAACATCATATATATTTGCATTATGCATTATTTGCACATGTTGAACAACATTGATGAAACATTTATGTTCTTGCTGTCCAGAGGGTGTATGTGTAACAGAGAGTAAATACCAGCTACTCTCCTGTTATGCTTGAGAAACAACACAAGGAAAATGCATTCATCCAAGATAATTTCTAAACTCGAAAGGAATGGGAAAAGCAGACTGTGCATCATCGACGTGATTAAAGTACATGCTGTAGACATGTAAACAGCTATGCATATGAACTCCCCTCCATGTGCAGATAACACTAAGCTCACTTTCATATTCACACAACTTATCCATTATCTATTCACAGACACTGCAACCAAGGGAAGAGGAATTCAGACACACTGTGTTATGTATGACACACAGATAAGCATATGTACAGCATATAACAGTATTCATCTAAGGGTCATTGTTCATATGTCATTAAGACTGTAAAGATAATTGCATTCTCTACTTATCTTACTTTATAACGACATGACCGATAGTGTTTACATAATCGGCTTATCGCACAATATATGGATATGACCTCGATAATTTTTACGTTATCAGCTTACGATATATCGGCATTACCTAAATGACTTATACTTTAATCAACTTATCCTACTATATATGGACAAGGTAATAGTGTTACTATTTATCGGCTTACAGAACCGTTTATGGACAGGACATTGATTATTTTTATGTTATCACCTTAACGTACGATATATGGATACATCGTTGATAGTTCTATCATTTATCAGCTTATTGGTATATTCAGTATATAGAAATGATCTCGATAATTGTTCCTTTATTGACTTATCGTAACTGACAAGACCTTAACAGTGTTTAGATTAATCGGCTCATTGTCAGCATAAAGACATGACCTCAATATTTGTTTTCTGTTATCAGCTTATCGTGCAATAAATGGAAATACTTTGATAATAGTGTACTTTATTTGACTTACATATGATGACTTGATTTTGATTGTGTTTACATTAATAAGCTAATTGTACGATATATGGAACTAACCTTGATCATTTGTACGTGTAACGACGACTTATCGTATTATATGTGAACATGACTCTGACATTTTTTGCTCACCTCGATATTTCCCTTTGTGTTAACATATGTGTTTGTCTACATAAGAATACCACCATGATTGTATCCAACATGATGCCGGTAAACAGCAGAGTTTTCCTGCCACAATGACTTGGCCTGACAGTACAACCACACCTAGTTAAGACAGACAGTAATGCAGAATAAGCTAGACACAAAAGTGCAGAGAGGGCTGGAGCCCATTTGAAGTTTGATATTCCTTTTATCTGTTTTATACTTAATACATTTCTAGCAAGCAGAGAAGTAAAGCAAACTAGCGCCCAGCATTTGAGAAGCCGTTACCCCAGGCAGTGGGTTTTGTGAGGGAACATATTTGTTGACACTGATTCTCAGTGTTTTATCATTTCAAATGATTTCTCCTTCTAAGCATTTTTAGTCCTTATGTTATCCTTATCACCTAAACACGCTCCCCCCGTCCCCTCGTCCCTTCCTTTCCAAATCGTGTCAGCCCTACATCGCTTCAGTGAGAATGATCGGGCCACAAAATATGAAGTGCTGACACAGTGAACAGAAACAGCTGAAACATCTCAGTGATTGGTTTATGAGGCAGTGCTGAATCAGTAAATTCAGTTTAATGTCTCATTGTATTATAGTGGAAATGGCATTAGCATAAGGGTCATAAACAACAGAAAACAGCTGTACTACAATATGTACGTTTTGCCTGTATCATCATAATCGAAAGGTACTTTTACTCAAACAGGGTTTTAACAGTACTGTTTGTATGTTTTATTTTCCGTCCTTATGGAGCGCTTCTCTCCCTGCCACTCTGTTTGTGAAGGTCCTCTCCTGTGACTCACTGCACAATCGTAGAAGACATTTAGAAAAATATGCTAATGAGAAGAACTGAACAGTTAAGAAGCAAAATGAAGTAAGGTGTCCTTGAAAATCCGTTGAGATCACTTGTTTTCACATTTTCTCTCTCCTTTAATACTTTGCAAGGTCTCGTTCCCCCTACACAGTCGTATCTGCAAAATGTGACAGCCATGAGCTAACAACATCTGAAGCGTCAGGTAGGTCTCAGAGGACGGGGTGATTCATCTATACGCTCAGCTGATGGATCTAGTGCACGGGTTCATAATATAGACTTAGTTTAAAATAAATAAAAGAGTGCATGATCTCTGTTTGACCAGAACAGATCTATAACGCCCCCTGCCTTCTAATCCTCTCAAAACTCTTGACAGTTACTGAAGACAGCATATGTCATGATGATGTGTATGGGTTGCAGACTTGTTCAGATCAGATCCCATAAATATCTTTGACAATGTTTAACAATTGCTATCATAACCCTAATCTGCATGAAAGTGCATGAAAAGGCCATATGACACAACTATACTTTCTATTATTGGATATGGCTTAAATACATTCCAATCAAAGCTGTCACTGTGCGCTTCACTCTCACTAACTATAGTTCTTTCTCATTGTCATAAAAGCATCAACCCTCACATTGTGTGTATTGCTTCAATCACTAATAGCATGGATCTAAATGTATACTTTCTTATATGAAACGAGAAAGGAATGAACACATTTGACCAAACACAAAACAAAACAGACCAACAATTGAACACTCTAGTGAATTTGTAAAACCTCATCAAATATGTTTTAATGACACAGCAGTTTGCTTGGATGAAACAAAATACATGTTTCTTTGTTTTTCATCTCGGTTGATCACTAAGTGCATTGTAAAACAAGACTTACATGAAAAGTATAATGGGGTCCAAACACCCCATGCAAGGCTAAACCAAATGCTCAACCAAATGCTCAGTGGCCCAAAGCGAACAAGAAGCCATCACTGAATAAAGTCTTAAACAGGTGGTTTAACACATGTTTCTAAGCATGCCTGTGCAGGTTACACCCCCCCCCCCTGCAGTGCACACTGCCAGGATGTGATCATACTTTGGACCACAGGAACTGTTGCGTTATTCCAAATCAATTATTCACAAGTTATGACGTGGAAACAGGCAACTACTGTAGTTAAAACATCCAGGTCTCTTTCTGTTCTCTAAAGAGCTTAGTAACTAACACCAACACAGACTGAGTTTTGTTTTTAAATGTTCCTTTAGTAATTCCACCGTCGGCCATTTCCACAACGTTGGTTACTAAGTTAAGAACCGATATTGGTACATCCTGGTAACTGGGAAAAGCTAACAGGAAAAACTAAAGTGCCATCCTCTTCCTGTTTTGGTTGTTTAATTGTTGACGCACTTCCTTTTTGCCATTAATTCATTCTCTGAGGAGGTGGGATACCATAGGGACCATCAAACTGTAGATAGTGTTTTTATTATATAGCCATTACATTATGACCGAAAGAACGAGATCGCGGGTACAAGCGGCCGAGATGGGTTTTCTCCGCAGGGTGGCTGGTGTCTCCCTTAGGGATAAGGTGAGAAGTTCGGTCATCCGGGAGGGACTCGGAGTTGAACCGCTCCTCCTTCGCGTCGAAAGGAGCCAGTTGAGGTGGTTCGGGCACCTAGTTAGGATGCCACCTGGGCGCCTCCCTAGGGAGGTGTTCCAGGCACGTCCAGCTGGGAAGAGACCAAGGGGTAGACCTAGAACCAGATGGAGGGATTATATCTCTTCGCTGGCCTGGGAGCGCCTTGGGATCCCCCAGCTGACTGGGGGATCCCAAGGCGCTCCCAGGCCAGCGAAGAGATATAATCCCTCCATCTGGTTCTAGGTCTACCCCTTGGTCTCTTCCCAGCTGGACGTGCCTGGNTCCAAATATTATGACCTCTGCTCTACTTTTTTGTCATTTGAAATTCTTTAAAAAATATATATTATAAAGTGCCAACCTCCAGGCTCTGATGTCCTGCAGGACAGCAGTGCCAGTCAGACACGGCGTGCTGAACTTTTTTATATTGTTGGTGTAGGTTTGGCGTCATTCCTATATTCTCTTCACGCCGGCCTGTAACTTAATTGATTTTGGGAAAAAAAATTCCTTTTCTTTTTTCGTGGGGTGCTTCTCTTCGCTGGGGGCATGTAGATTTGCGGGGCGAGTCATCTGCATAAAAAGATGGAAGACGCCAGTATTTATGATAAACGATTAGCGCCGAGGGGGGTTCTCTTGCTATGCTCAAGAAGTAATTCATGTTTTTTTCAATTTCATTCTTGGACGGTATGCCTCTGTAACGCCTGTTTCTAGTAAGGTTAAAGGTAATAAATTGTGCCACACGAACTGAAAGCTCTTGGCCCGTACGCCCCGTTAGAGGAACACAACCCAAAACATTTAAAAAACTCCCAATGGAGAAGAGGAACGCAAGAGGAGCGGAAGTAAAATCATCAAGACATAGGTGGAAACATGAGACTACCTTAAAAACTATAATTTCAGACAGATTACGACTACTGGAGAGGGACCCCCAAACGGGGGCCACAACGCGGGACACCCTTGGGCACCCTTTGGACAATAAATCTTTCCCCGCTGTTTTAATCAAAAACAAGGATTCTGAGTAGCTCCTTCTTGAAGACGGGGCTTCTTTCCCCTGGGCAAAAACCTGCGGTGTAAACCGGAGTCTAGAGTCTTGTTCTGACCAACTGATCCACACTCTTAAAATGCTGCAGTTCGGCTGATGCCAATGCAGCAAACCTTATACTGTTTGATGGAAAACTTATCGGTGACAGTCTCAACGCAGCTGTAAGGTCTAAAGGTATAAGAAGAGCACTAGTTCTCAGAGTCCAGTAAGGCGTAGGAAACGGAACAACAACGGACTATACGAACATCTTTAAGCGAGAGCAGGATTTCAGTAGCAATGTGGAAGGGTGTTCTAAAGACCGACCAGACTGGGATACCTTCAAGAATAGCCATGCACATTTAAGAAAGACTGCCAACTGGCTTCAGTACCCACTTTTCAAAACATCTTGGACATAAAAGGAAATAGTTAGGATAGGTCGAAAATTGTCAAAAACATGAGCGTGTCCAGGTTTCTTTTATCAAAAGGCTGGACCCACAGCATGTTTTAGGCACTTTAGTTACTATTCCTGTTAGTTCAGGCTTGCTGATTAATAAGAACGTTAAGTCAACGATTGTCCCGGATTTCTTTGAAAAAAAAGTCGCGAAGGACAACATCGCTTGGAGAACCCGAGGTTTCAATTGAGCAACCAATGTCCATTAAGGGCAGGAAGTGACACAAGCTCAAACTGATCCATAAAGAGCTGAGCAAGTGTCCATGACAGATGGATTATGGGAAGGAAGTGAGATGTTTGCTCTGATGGCGGCGACCTTGTCAATAAAAAACTAGAAACGCCTCACAGGTTTCAGTGGAGGTAAGTTGATAGATTGTGGGACATTTAGTAAACAGTTTATAGTGCTCAAAAGAACAAGGGGTTTATGACAGTTATTACGTATAACATCTGATATCTACACCAGGAGCCCTTTAAAATATCATAAGGCACATGCAGCCTGTCTTTTTTCCATTTGCGTTCAGCCCTTCTGCACTCCTGTCTGGCAGTACGAGTGGACTCATTTAACCATGGTTCAGACTTAACTTTAGGGCGAACAGCTTTTTGTGGAGCAATAGTATCAAGGATGTCTTGACAAGAGGAGTTGAAGAAAGAAAGTATCCCCTCTGTATCACCAGTAATAGGATATGCTCTGTCATCCACAACATTTTTGAAGTCTGCAGAAAACTGAACAGCGGTGGAGGGTTTAAGCATGCAACGTTTTTCTAGGATCAGTATATGATTTTCAGAAAAGGATGTGGGTGGATGATTAGAAATAATCTTGTTTTGGGGTTATTTGTTTATTGTTCCCCATCTCTTTAAGCTTTATGGTTTTGTTTTTTTTAAAGCAAAAATCTTGGCTGAGATTCTTGTGACCATTGCCTAGTGGTTTCAGAACAATGCTGCTTGTTGTGCTCTGCAGATCCTCTGAACCAGTGAAGGCTTTTCAGCAGCACCTTTATAGTTTTCATAAGTTGCCCCTTTAACAGAGGTTGTCTTAGCTAAAACAGGCCTGAACAAGGACAAATAATAGTTTTAAGAGTCTGATTTGTAACCAAAAGCATCAACAGGGGCTGTATAAGATATCATCAGTATCCTCAAACTTACCCACTAGGTGTGAGCTAGGATTTGCTGAGGGAACAGCCCTCCATTCACAGCATCCCCTCCCGACTGCAGGGCCAAAGGCTCACTGTCCGCCAGTTTCACACACTGAGGTAAGATAGATGCAACACCTCTCACTTGATCTAAGTATTCCCAAACTCCTTTGTTTCTCCGCTTCAGTCTCTTCTTAATTTGACACACCTCTCTCTTAATATAGATCTTTGCTTCCCATCACGCTTTTGGGAACATTCAAAACAACTGGAAAAACCAGGCTAAATAAGGAACAAATAAGCAGCCAGGCAGGACCTCCAGCAAGGACAAATTGTAGTCTACATACTGACCCCAAGGCCAATATATATTTGGTTTAACCAATCACAACGAAAAACAATTGCATAGGTGAAGACTACGGACGGCTCGTGTGAAATGTGTTTGGAGATTGGACTAATAATGTGAATTAATTATTGAATTCATTTCAGAAACAATAGTTTTAAAAGGTTTTTAAGTGTCCAATTGCAGAAAGACTGGAACAATTTCCAGGTTTACTTTTGAGAATATACATTAAAGGATGATAGAAAATGCTACTTAATGAATTCTATTTGAACAATTGCATTTTATTTTATTTTTTGTCCCTTTTAAGACTCAGGTGATTCAGAAATATCAGATTTATTTTAGACCAAACAAATCCCAGGACCTACGGGTGGCTACATCAGATTGTAAAGCTAATATTGCATTTTATATGGTGCGGATGCTTATGTGCTCCCAAAAGATGGCAATCTATGAACATTTTTATGTATTTTAAACATAATAATAAGAATATTCGGAAACAGCAATTTTAAGAACTTGTGAAGGATTTGTGGACTATTGGGATGTTGTATTTTTCCTCTTTGGCAATAATGTTATAGCAATTCAGCCAGCTTTTCTTATGATTATGCATTTATTTAATTATTTTTTTTGGAAATGTTTATCAGGTACCACACGACGTTCTGAATGTTGACTTTATGGTATTCCTTTCTTTTGATATTTTCAGTAACTGATACAAAGTGTATTGTAAAATAGGGTATTATTAGTAAATTCACAAAATGACATTACAATTTAGTAAATGTTATTGAGCATAAAAAAACTCCAATATGAATATTTAAATCACAAAGGAAAGGAGATATTTGAATTGTGCACAGTATAAGCTTATAAGCCATCTTACATTTTTTAAAAACCCCTTCTCATTAAATGTTTCTGGCTGTGTTTTCTCTGGCTTAAACAAATATAATTAAAACATTTTGGAGCTAAATATACACGTAATTAGTCCAAAACTGGAGGCCAGAATGGCAAATATCTCCACCAGCCACAGTATATTTACCAGTAGAGCTGACATATGCTGGGATAAATGGATCCAGACTGCACAGAATATCAACATGCCTGAATGTGATAGCTTGGCTTCATTAAAGTTATTAGGTAGTTTCCGAGCTAGGACAGCTAACACAAAGCAAAAGACAGCCAGTAAGCCTATATCACCCAAGTACAGCCCAGAACCCAAAAGCTGATCCTAATGCAGCACTCCAGGATGATTCTCTCCTTGTATGTCGTGAGGTTTTCATCGGAAAGGGGGGACCTAAGAACCTAACCAAATAGTACATATCAAAACTTGAATAAACGTGAAAGACACTGCGTCTAATCTTTGCGCTGGAAGGCCCTAAACCATTTCATCAAATTACTACCTGGTAGCGTAGCTTTGAGGCCGTCAGGAACTTACAATCGTTTTCCAAGAACACAAGACATGCAGGAGGACGAATGTGATTCCCAAACGCTGTGTGGCGCGCATGCAGGACCACTCCGAGGGTGCTCCAATGAACGTTTATTGAACATAAGAAACATAGCGTCAGGGAGAATGAGCCAGAGAAGCTCAGCTCAGAGTTGTTGGCCCTGACAATTGGTGAGCTCCTGTGACGATAGAACACCAGCGCTGTTATAATGGTGAGACAGGCACCCCGATTGATGAAAAAGGCAGCCAAGACGATTCCAAGGGGTCGTTGCAGGAATAGAACTCGTACAGCGTTTTGGGAAGACACGTATCTCTCTCCTGCCATTAGGGCCAGAATTCCTTGTTGCAAGGAACAATCCAAGGAATCTGAAAAAAGAAAATAGAGCTTTACAGCAGTTGAAATATTTATGTTGTTAGACATACATTAGGAAAAACAAATACCTGTAGCATTGCTAGTCTCTCCCCTCGGACAC
>NW_011333025.1:36713-36920 GCF_000735185.1 Notothenia coriiceps
TTGTTTACGGAGAACTCCCGTACCTCACCTGTTTTGAAAGTGTACAGAGGTAATTTGGCGGTAACATTTGAAGTCGAGTGGAAAGGGGTGTGTATCGGGTGTGAAATAATTAGACCGTTTTCGCGGTGTATAATTGGGCTTCATGTGTTTAATGGTGAAGTCTATGAGGTTGAAGGAACTGTACGAAGTGTGCAAACTTAAAAGTGT
>NW_011333025.1:36950-50268 GCF_000735185.1 Notothenia coriiceps
AAGCTACGAGATGTCTTCCTACGTTTCTCATGAAAAATTATGTCTCAGGAATGTAGGGTTTGGGAATTATGGCAGGTTTAAAAGAAAATATGAAGGCAAAATTAAATCTGTCCTCCACTTTATCTGTGACATCACGCACTCTAGAATCTGAAGAAGGCCTCTTTACCAAGGTCTGAACATTGTTTAATATCTCTAGAAGTAAGAATCAGATTTAAAAGTTGTGTTACACGAAAAATGTCAGAAAGATTTGTAACATTTTAAAGTTGGAATGAGGTTTCTGAAGGAAAGTACACTGTTGGACATTTTTGGACTTAACGTTCTTAATATAATTAACAGCAGCCTGACTACAGGAATAGTACCAAAGTGCCTAAAACATGTGGTCCAGCCTTTGATTAAAAAAACAAACCTGGACACCTCTGTTTTTGACAATTTTCGACCTATCTCTAAACTTCCTTTTATGTCCAACATTTTAGAAAAAGTGGTACTGAAGCAGTTGCAGTCTTTCTTAAATGTGCATGGCATTCTTGAGGTATTCCAGTCTGGGTTTAAACCCCTCCACAGCACTGAATCTGCTCTTTTAAAAGTGTTATGACCTGTTTTTAGCTACTGACTCTGGGAACAGTGCTGTTCTTATACTTTTAGACCTGACAGCTGCCTTTGACACTGTAGATCACAGTATTCTCATTTCTCGCCTGCAACATTTTGTGGGAATCAGTGGTACTGCTCTAGACTGGTTTAAGTCGTATCTGTCTGAAAAAAGTTTTAATGTAAATCTTAATGAATTTACTTCCTCCTCTGCTCCTTTCCCGTACGGGGTACCCCATTCTTGGGCCGATTTTATTTTCCCTGTACCTGCTCCCCCTGGGCGCTATCATTAAAAAATATGTTGTCTCATTTCATTTTTATGCAGATGACTCGCAAATCTACATGCCCCTGAAAATAAATGACCCAAACCCTCAGCAACGTCTGTCTGACTATACGGATTGATCGTGATTTTAAACTAGACAAACAGATCATCTCTGTGGTAAAATCCAGCTTCTTTCAGCTAAGACTTTTAGCAAAGGTCAAGGCTTTCCTTTCTTGTAAGGACTTTGAGAAAGTAATACATTGTTTTCTATCCACTAAACTGGATTACTGCAATGCTCTGTATATTGGAGTAACCAAGGCTTCCCTGTCTCGCCTACAGCTGGTCCAGAATGCTGCTGCGCGCCTCCTTACAAGGACAGGCAGGCGTGAACATATTACGCCTGTACTCGTCTCGTTACACCTGGCAGATCTTTTAAAACCATACACACCCACACGGTCACTGAGGTCTGCTGACAGACTCCTTCTGGTAGTCCCAAAATCAAGGTTAAAGCAGCGAGGAGACAGAGCCTTTGCTGTTGCAGCTCCAAAGTTATGGAACGAATTACCCCTCCAGGTTAGACTTGCTCCAACTCTGCCTGTTTTTACATCTCGTTTAAAAACCCAGTTCTTTTCCCTGGCTTTCACAGACCAGGTATGACACTTGTGCTTTTAAATTTGGGTTTTTATCTTGCTAGTGTTTTATATTATTTTTACGTCATGTAGGAGAGTTTTTCAGTCTGTGGCTTTTTATCTGGTTTCATTGTCTCGTGTTTTACATTTGTTTCATGTCCTGTCTGTTTTTTATGTATGTATGCTATATTTTTTTACAGTTGTTGACGTACAGCACTTTGTTCAACTCTGTTGTTTTTAAATGTGCTATAGAAATAAAAAGGATTGGATTGGATTTACTGTTTGATAAAGTCTTTATTTTTCTCATACTGTCTTAGCTGCAGCACCTCTTTTCACCCTCTGACTGGAACCAGAGCCCAGTCTGCTCTGATTGGTTGGCTTGCTGGTTGTCATTGGTCACTCGCTTAGAGCCCCTTAGTCCATCATGTATAATGTGTTGGCGCTAGCAAATACAAGCCTAAGTGTTACAAAGTGATGTCACTATGTAATGGAAGTACAGAAAGGAGTCCAATGGATTTTAGCCTTTGCCGACCATGCACAAAAACGTGTAAAACACAATAAACAAAATGGAAAACCCCAATCGGCATAATAAGGCCTCTTTAACATGAAGCCTCATTTTAAATGACATGTCTTCCAATTGGGCCCTTCGTACAGATATTGCTTGATTAAGATATTTTTTTTCAAACACTAAATTATTAACATGAAAAGCACTTGACCCAAAAGACCATCCTCTCTGTTTTTTGTAATCCTATTTCCTTCCACCTACTCCTCCCACTAGACTGAATGCCCTGAAGCTTTGTCATATTCCCTGACCCATCTCATTAAAAAAAAAAGAGGAAAAAGTAGGGCCATGTTCCATCGCACTTGTGAAGGCAACCAGTGACAGTTTTCCCTAGAGATGTCAAAGTACATTTGTTCGCTAGATGAAAACAGAAAGCACCAGATCTCTTTCCGTCTCTCTTTCTCTGCATTTGTTGACCCCGTTTCATTGAAACAAAGGCCCTCACTTTGTCCCCACAGCTTTCTCAAAATAACGTTACCTGTACTTGCACTCACAAGTTGGAAGATCAACACTTCTCATCTTTAAATAACCATTCCTCCAATCAGTGTCAACCACCATTTTCAACATTGTCTAGAAAAGGCTTGATTTTGTTCTCATATAACTTGGATATTCTTAAAAAAATGCTTCTTATAAAAAGTGTTCTGTGCAGTCATCTTTTAGTCTATCCCTTTGTCTGGATTTGATATAAAAGGAAGGAGTGAGTGAAAGAGAACAGTGTCCCAGGCTCACCATATTGTCTCTGAACATTATTGTGTCAGTGTGTTAACAGTTTATATTTCCTTTCAAAGAGTGCATGTGATTTTACACCAATGTCAGTCCAATATCACAATAGGAACAGCTTTCAACACACTCCTGGTGATGGCCTGGATGTAGATGTGAGTAACAGAACAGACAAAGAAACAATAAGCACTGATCTCAAAATTGTCAACCAGTGTTGCCTCTTGTCTGAACCCGGCATGTGGCTGCCTGCAGGACTGGGCACAGGGACAGCGCTCCGAGCATGGAACACATTTACTGACATTTTACTAATTTAAAAGGTGCCCTGTTGGGTTTTTCACCATGTTCTACCAGCATGCACATAAGAATGCACATGTTCAGTCACAATAGGCACAAACATACTCTTTGAGTTTATAGATGGACAACATACACTTAAATCTACACAGAGCTATCTACATTTAATCAGCAATCGAAACTAGTCTTGCAATACAATTAAATATAGCAGCATTTTGTTCTGATTCAATTTGGAAATTGCTGATTTGCTTTTTTTTTGGTGAGTTTGATACAGTACCCTTCTCATATCTGTCCGGTAAATATATTCAGCTAGTCAGCAGTAGATTAGCTAAGCTAAGCTAAACTAAGCATAAAGATTGGAAATAAAGGGAGACAGCTAGCCTGGCTCAGTTCAAAGGTAAAAAAAGGCCTGCCAGCGACTCTAAAGCTCACTAACCAACATGTTTAAATCTTCATTGTCTAATTCTTAAAAAAACGAAATGTCAGAACCCTGCGGTCCTTTCCATCATGATTGACTAAAGAAATAATGTGAAAGAAAACACACAGACTTACATTGTGAGTCATTTATGTGACAGAAGTAAAGGCATGTCTTCCAGCCCACAAGCAAAGAGGAGATTTTCCATATGTCTGTTTTTAGATTGCCCTTATACATTCTGTTGTGTATAAGGAGATTTTCAAAGCTTCAACCATCATGTAAGACTGTGAGGGCATATTCAGATATTCAGACTCTCTTATTGACCATCATGTTCCTTGCCAGTTAGATATTGATCACTACGTACAGAATGATTGAGAAACTGCCATACGAGGAGGGATATTTTCCAATTTCTTTTGCCCTGTTATTTGGATCTGATCCAAAAGGATATAGGTTTCTCCTTGCCCAATGCTACACACTTCAACCAAGTTTCATTAATATAGCACATATAGCCTACTGTATATCTGATATCCTGCTGACAAACTGACAAAAAAACTGAATGGAAAACATCCTTGGAGGAGGTTCCATAAGTATTATTTATGATCCATCACTCTGATTGGGCAGCATCGAAGGCTATCATAACCTCATCAGATATCCTTAATATTAAAGTGTAAATAATTTGCTAATGACTTTGACCATACCTTGTCCCAGAAGAGCCATGTAGCAAAACTACAAGCAATCAATAAAACAACTTATAAAAAACAAATGATATTTTTATTGCATAACAAAATAGCATTCACTGTTTACAAAAGTAATCATGCCGGAAGCAGTTAAAAGGAATATTGTACATACTGTAAACAGAGGGAAATAACTATTGCTTAGCCTTCTGGCGTGTCACAGGCCTTATCCCTCTTATCTTTATGGGAAATGCGTCCTTAATAATACAAACATAACTTCATTTTGGAGCTAAATGCTGTAACATTTACATTACGTGCTTACTGAATGGCGTTGCCCACCTTATGATCCCCATGGTAACCGTATACAATTAATATATCATTCTCACCACATCTAAACAGTGTATCTGCATCGGATGATTGACCCGGATCACGGCTGAGCGAATTTTTTGCGAGATCGGGAACTTCGAGTTGATGCAGCTTCGAGAATAATTCCCCCGGATGGTTCGAAAAACAGGCAGTCATGCATCTCGCTGTGCTTATAGTGTTTTCACTCCATGTTGACAGTTGCCTTTTTTTATTTAGCCTAGCTGTCCCCTCCATTGCTTATAATGTATGTATGCTGTCCTCTCAACTCGAACAATGTGCTTCAAGTCTGACAGTCTCATTGAGCCTTAGGGCAGACAAGCAACACTGATTTAGTGGGCGGCGAGGCTGCCCTACTTAATGATTTCCTTGCTAAAGGCATTTCATATCAAAACAATATGTTTATATAAGTTTAGTGTCAGGGAGTGGTCATCTTGTTTTTCCACAAACCATGGCTTGACCTTAGATCTCCAACGAAATCCCATTGTAGAAATCTGACAAACATTCCAATTCAAATGATTAAATGTTCATTGGAATGTGTTTTTTTATGCATGCCCTGCATGTGTTTGACATATTTTTATTTTCTTTACCTTTTAGGGTATTTAAGAAGTGTGTCCTTGGGTGTCATGAAAGGAACATCCAAATAACATAATTATTATAATAATAATAAGAGGTTGTATTCACAACAATATCACCCAATTGTTTGTGGACTTCCATTCTGAACGATGAAAAAAACGTTTTAGGCACTACAAATATTTCCCTTTATGCTTAAGAATTCAAAACACTGTACAGAAGGTTAATGTTAGCAGGTGCATCAACCTGTCAATCATAAAGTAGCCACGCCCTAAAGCATACCATGCTTCAATGTTCATTTTATTTTAAATGTGACCATAATTTGAAAAATGAACATCATTATCTATTTAAGAAGACTTTAAACTAGCAATAGAGACTGGAACCTTGTCAGGATAATGTTTACTGAGGTATATACATCAAGTAAGCGATATGGTAATTTGTTCATAGACTTCTACAGTATACAATCTGACTTGTTTCTGAAACCAGCTGCTGGATATTATAAAAGATGCAGGGTAGGGGCACATATACATTGGCTTCACTTTTCAGACACGGAGGTTGCAGCTTGGTTGCACAGCGAATCAAACTGATTTATGTAGCCCGTCCATGTCACTGTATAGTCAATGCCAGCTTTACCCTGGGCTGTAAAGAAGGCTGTAATGGGTTGTCATAGTTTTTAGTTAATGTGGTTCTCCTTAGTCTGTCAGAGCGCAACCAGCTGGGTGCTTGACAAATGAGCAAAAACCATTAAGTGCTTCCATTATGGATTGTCAACGTCAGCCAAACCCCTATTGTACATTTATTTGTTCCTCAAAGAGAAAACACATGTACATTAATGGCTTTACTGTATCTTCCGTCTTTGACAGAGTCTGTTTCTTTTTAATTGTTTAGTATTTTGCCAATAAGCAAACTTGCAATGCACTAACATTTGATTCTGTCTGGTGGAGATTTTTATAATGGAGTTTGGTATGGTATACTCCACAAGGGGAATCACTTAGGGTTGGCCTAAGCTTACCCTGGTTGTTGTTAGGGTTAGCAGAGTCTCATGGATGGTAATATTAGACATGAATGCCATGCATATTATTCAATCTTTATTTAATACTCAAGGTCCATATCAAATACAAAAAGACAAGACACACATCAATAAATAAGATAAAAAGCTAAACACAAAACAGATAAAAACAAACAGATAAAAAACATAAAATCAGTCCAATCACAGCCAGCCACACATGCTCACTGTCTGTATAGGCTATTGCGCCAATGTCTCCAAATTATGGAAGAGAACCGAGTAGAACTCTTCACAGGGTTAATTAAAATCGAGATAACATGATTGTCCGAGTCTTCTAGGCGACACATGAATTTGTACATTCACTTTTTTAAATAATTGTAGGCTTTATCAGTTGTTTGGGGAGTAGGGTGGTTGTGTTTCTCTAGTCAGAGCAATGTAACTACTACATGAACAGAAAGGATTTCAGGCAGAGAGTGAGGGGATTGCAGACCTCTCTAATCATATATCTTGCCTGTGTTTTATATTTTGCAATTTTGTATTTCCTCAAAAATATATTACATTAGTATTTTCTTTGAATATCAACAATATTAATGACTGAGATCGTTGATTTCAACATGTGCCTGATAACAAAGGAAACACACACTGCAAAAGTAGTTCCAAAAGGCAGTCTGATATTTGAATGCAACCACAAGAGGGCAACATTATGACACTCCCTCACTATCTTCACTGCATGGAAATTGGATATTTTAATAAACGGAGCAGCATAAATTACCAGCACACAGGTGAAGAGATTAGGGTGTGCGTTAAATCTTTTGGCATATCTGGGTTGATTCTGTGCGTGTGCCAATAGACAGTCGTTTTCAGCACTCAAGAAGACATCTCATTGCACCCAATACACCATCCTTACATGATGAAATCTGATTCAAATAGGCTGATTAAGGAAGCAAGACGATCACAGATAGGGCTTTGTTTGGGATACGAAGGAAGGAGAAGCGCTATCCCCCCCCCCCACCATCTATGTTTACCAGTGAAACCTTTCATGATTTACATTTCATGTAAATATGGGGCGTATGAATATTCAGTATGCCACACATTTCAGTCCAGAGTACGATTGTATCAAACTAGATACACTGCATTTGAATCGTGGATAGGGATTTCATTTTATTCCACAGATTCTGTCAGTTGTAAAAACCTGTCAGTTCTGAAAGCAAATTTGGTGGACATCAAAGAAAACACCACTCTGCCTCTTACAGTATATAAAAAAAACTCTGATAATCAACCCATTGCCTAGCAACAGAGGGTTCCATAGCAACTGTGCAGCATTTTCTCTTCAGTGTTGCAAGAGAAGCAGGATGATTTATCCAGTCGAGTCTGTGTTTGCTTTTGTTTTCAATGGCCACTGCCCTCATGAAGCCCTTTTCCTTAGTAATTAACAAATAGAACAACATGTTACTTCACACCAAATTCTCCCCATGCATTTAATACACTGTCATCATCAATGATTTCCATTGTGACAGAGATATATCAATGCAATTACAGAGAAAAATATAAAAGGATTGCAAAACCAAACGCTGTCTTTGTTAGGCATCGACTGTAACCAAATATAGAAAATATAAATGTAACAAGGACACCTTCAAATTCAGTTATTGAATACAATTTTAACAGCAGGTCTATTGAAATCAATAATTTACCAATTTAAATGTCATTATGTCCCCTTTTCAAGAAAACATCTACCTTTCGGCTGTGATGTAAAGACGATATTGTTACTACAATCGTTTTGTGGCCCTGAGAGGAGCACACGGAAAAGGAATCTTCACGAATGTGGGAACACATGCACAGCATTTAGAAAACAATTTTTTACGCTTGACGAAGCGTGGAAAAATCCATTTGACAACACGTATGGCATTCAGGAAAAGTGCTGCGGATACAGAATTGCGCTGCGAGAAGCTCAACACAACGGAAAGCGTTTCCAGGGGATACTGAAAAGAGAAGAGCACTGCTGAGACATGAGCGCTTGTTGTTGCTGTGTGTAGATTATGATGGATCATAATGATGTTGTGCATGTGAACAGTCTGGGATTGACCTACTGTACTGCTGTGCGTCTTGTGTAAACAGTACAGACACGATGTGATACTAACATCCATTTCTAACCACAACTTATGAACTGAACACTTCTCTAATTCTTCCCTTGGTGATGGTTGACAAGAAATCGTACCAAAAAACACATTCCATACAAGGGAGGTCACTAGTTTATATACATTGAGAGCACATAGAGAGAGAGGTGGTCCTACAGTGTTGGTAGGTTAGATTGTGAATGTGGATTGTCTTTATGAATGAAGATATATAGGTCACCAAAGGGAACTACTGGAGTTGCCTGCACTGGCTGAATTTATTCATGCTGCACCCTCAAGACCTTAAATATCCCCAGACGTTCACAAAATGAGAATACTTGTGGTGCGCTGTGTTCCATTGACAATTTCAGAAATCATTAAAGAATCATAAAAGCAGTTTTAGCCGAAACAAATAAGCTCTTACATTGCTTCAAAGCAATAGACTAGATCATTCATTTTAATTTAAATACATTTTCTAAATTCACTACAGGGTTGCCAGGAGCTTTTGTCCCAAGATGCATTGGGCGCGAGAATGCACCCTGGACTGGACACCAGTCTATCACAGGGCTAACACGCACAGAGACTGACAAACACATTCACACCTTCGGGCAATTGAGAGTTTCCAGTTGACCTAACCGCCATGTCTTTGGACTGTGGGAGGAAAGTGGAGCAGCCGGAGGAAACCCAGTCAGACAAGGAGGGGGGGGGGGGCATAAAGTGCCCACAGAATGATCACAGTGTTGAACAGATTGGCCGATTGGAACCCAGGAACTTGTTGCTGCGAGGCGACAGCGCTCACCACTGAGCCACCATGTGGTCTTAATAAATATTCAAATAGATTCAGAAGTCCTGTTATTGGCTCCTCTCCACTGTGTCCCTAGTTACCATTTAAAAAATAAAAATGCTTGTTTACTGCTTGGCACGATAGCAGGTCTTTCTTATCTTTGTGATTTGATTGTGCAACATTGTTCTTGTATTTCTGATTGATCAACGATGCAGTAATCACTGTTTTTCACAGTCAAAAGTTATTTGTGTTTGATAATTACAATAAAAAGGATAATGTTGTAAATTGTATACTTGATATTTCTGAATAATGTCCCCAATGTGATTTCTTCTATCTAAGCCATGCTGTTTGTTTTATTGCCCAACAGGACACTCCTGACTTTCCACGGCAAATCATTCTACAGCTTAAGGTTTTTCTTGAGGCCTAATTCAGTGTGGCATATATTTCATACTTTAGTAATTTAACCTGTACATTTTCCACATCAATACATTTAAAAAAATAAGAAATACGAAAAATTGGATAAACCATTAAAACCTAAAAAATGCTGCCTTTAAAAATTCTTCAAGTTTGCTTAAAATGATCATGTTCATTTAATTTGTCTTTGACCCAGTAAGAATATTGCCCTCCCAGTGCTGTTGCTCCCACCTTGAACACAATCATCACTATACCTTGCTACTGCACATATTTTCTGATCTATATTAAATTATTTATTAACCTGTAACATTATTTATTGTTCTCATTCATAACACTCCGTTCGATGTCTCACAATGGGATACGCCTCAACGCGTATGCAAACAGAAGATTCAATCTCATTACGCCAATCCTGATTGGCTGGTGATCTTGACGTCTACGTCAGGGAATCCACCCACCCTTTAAGTAGCTTGCGCTACGTCGCAGCATCATTCAAACACCTCTTCTCGCTTCAGAGCACATCTCGAATATCAGTAGCCGGGCTAGCTTAACTGTCCACAGACTGAACCCAAGATAACATTCGGTCGACGGGCGCTTGCCCGTTGCTTTTTTGCTTTGCAGAAGAATTGAACAAATATTAACACACCAGTTAATATTGTAATCTACCCCGCCGTTTTTTCTTTCGAAATAACGGTAAGGTTTGATTTTTTTCTTCAAACAGTAACATACCTGTTGCTAGTTTATCCCTCCGCGCCTACACCACGGCGAGCGAGGATGGACTCTTCTCTCCCTCACACCAGAGGAGACGGAGATAAGAAAGATATTAACACACCAGTTAATATTTTTTAAAAGAAAAATCTACCCCGTCGTTTTTTACTTTCGGATTAACGATAAGGTTGGATTTTTTTCTGTAACATACCTGTTACTAGCTTGTCCCTCCGCGCCGACACCCCGGCAAACGAGGATGGACCCTTCTCTCCCTCACACCAGAGGAGTCAACAACGGCGGTAGCCGCGGAATCGGAGCCGTGTCAGGCTGGGGCCCGGTGGCGGCAAGAGCCGCGAGAGCGGAGCCCCACGCTGTGTCAAGCTGGGGCTCCCAACTGGACCTCACCGTGGTTCCACCCGCGGAGGATGTCCTAGAGCTGGATTATATATTATAAAAATAAAAAAAAATAAAAAAATGCAATGTAATATGGAGGAGGATGAAGAGGATGCCTCTGAGTTCCTCTTATCCGACTCAGATGAGCACAAAGATGACATCTTCGTTTCATCTGCCGAGGCTGCACGACATGAAAAAATGGGCCTGTTTCTCAGAATAACACGAAAATGAAGAATCCGGTCGAACCAAAGTGAAGTATAGTCATTTTATTTATATATGACCACTGAACGTAACGACGGTCGTTCGGGGTAAGAGAGAAGGGTAAAACGCTGTGGTTCGTGAGGAGTACAAAGTAACAGCCTTAAAAATTGTTGCCTAGGAACCAGCAAAGACACAGGATACCAGCGGGAGAGTGTGTGTAATCAGGGAGCTAAGCAGTGACTCAGTATGGACGGTCACCTCTATGTGAGACTAGTCGGGGTCGGGGGCTTCTGATGAGGACTCCCTGTAATCAATAGTCCAACAGTGGGTTTTCGAAAAAGAAGGTGAACCGTCGGGTGACCGGGTTTTCTTTTTTATCCAAAGGTAAATAATTCTACTACTTTATAAACAAAGGTAGGTGTCGTCGATTATCGACTGACAACCTTCCTTTTCAGTATTTTGTCGGTGTAGGTTTGTTGACTTTCCGAAAAGTTAGTAAAAATTTTTGTTATAAGGTTTGAATTCCATGTTATCGTTTTTTAACGTTAAACGGTTACAGTGGTCGTCAAAATATCAATGTAAAGATTTAATTTAAATACGTCCACTCGAGTCCAATTTACTTTTCTGTACCAAATATTATAAATTAGACTCATACAGAAGGGAGTTTGCCAAATATGTGATTTGTGTTTCTGACGGAACAGATGTAAGTAAAAGTAAAGTTATAAAACCTCTCTTTTGATTAAAAAAAAAAACCCCTCGTGACACAGAAAAACTTTTTTATACGTAACATTTCGCGCAGGACTCTAGAAGTTCCACTGCTTGCCGAACCGGAGGATGGAACCTTTTCTACCGAGTACCTCGTATAAAGGACCGGGGAGCACCTGGGAGTCCAGGAAGACGGTCGTAGAAGTACAGGGACGTTTTTGTTATGGGCATCTGGTATAAATAAAACCCCAAACTGATTCGGATAAAGGAACGACGGTTATCTTGGTTCGTTGTGTAAATATATTACTCGTGTAAACAAAGTCATTCACGATAAATGTAAAACTAAAAATTGCTCCTGACATTTTCAATTAGTTACCTGATTGACGAATTGAAGACGGGTGAAGACCAGAAACGGAAAATCCCGTGGGTAACGATGTATGGAACAATCGAGTTATCCCACAGGAAAAATCAAAATTCCACCTGTAAAAAACGGTAAAACAAAGATAAGAGTTGTCGCATGAGGTAATTAAATTATACCTGCAATTAATCCGGGACAATCCCTCCGAATTAAGTTGAACCACCCTAATAGATTGAAAATTATTGGACCAAGTTTTCATAATGAAAAGGATTATACGAATGACCAAAATAATCGATATTGTGGTTCCATGGACTTTATTATATTATTACGGACGTGGTTGTCGTTATAGAGTGAAAACAAATGACCGTTAATCGGTTACGTATGTGTTAACGATTTGTCGGTTTTATTCTACCACCTCGTACCGCATTTGTAAGGTGATAATCTTTCCGCTTCAAGGAGGGGAAAGGCGCTCGGAGGTACCCGTGGGGCCTCGCCTTTTAAATATGTAACTTCAGCTACCCCCTCTCCTTTCAATAGAAAACTAAGGAGCCCGAAACTTAAACACGGACTGCTTACTGTGTATACTTACAAACAGTTATGAATTTGTTAGTAAAAGGTACGATTTTTACGAGTGTCAAACAGTCATTTTTGGCCAACTATTAATTCTGAATACTTTTTACCCCCAGATTTGGAGTCTTGGGGACGTCGCTTTTTACGATTGCGTGAAACCGTGTCTTGAGTTCTACTTTTCATAGGAGCGGTGGTCCCCCACCCACCTCCCCCAGTCCTCTCTCTGCCGCTGACTCGACCTGGCGGGGTCCCCGTGTCGTCTCCTGGTCGATTCCCTAGAGCCCGCCTGCCGCGGCCTGCGGGCCCGGGTCCGTTCAAGTTTCACCCTACCCACGGCCTGCCGGCGCCCGGTTCCGTCTCAAGTTTTTCCCGCGATGAGCCCGCCTGACCGGGCCCCGTTCCGTCTCAAAGTTTTTTCCCCTAAGCCCGCCTGTCGCGGCCCGTTCCGTCTCAGATTCCACCCCCTCAGCCCCGCCGGCTCGTACTCCCCGCTTCCGTCGCCGTCCTCTCAGTTCCTGGCCCCGGACACTCCACCCATTCCCGAGCGGTCCTAGGGGTGCCTTCTCCTGGTCGCCACAGACCATCCTGGGGCCGCTCTGTCTACTTACGCACCGAGGGTTACCGTGACTGTATCGCAACCGTCCTGGCGGCCATCTTCTCATCAGCCCGCCCTGAGGTTGCCTTGTCCAGTTCCCTAACCGTCCTGCGGGGCCGTCTTCTCACTGCCGCTTGGGGGGCGCCTTGGAGGTTACCGTGCCTTGTATCTCACCGTCCTGTGGAGCAGGTCGTAGAGACTTTCTGACCCCTCCGACGGAGAGTAGGAGCGACGAACCCCGTTCAAGAAGGGGAGTATGCGCTCTAGACCTCCAGAGGAAACCGGTGAAGTCCGGTCCCCTACAGGGTCGGACCTTGCGTCGCGCAACCGTCGTGTCGGAACGTAAGGTATGACTCCGTTCCCGCTTCGACCACACGAAAGCGGGCCCCCCGCTGTAGCGGT
>NW_011333025.1:50313-59303 GCF_000735185.1 Notothenia coriiceps
TGATATAGTAAAAGAAAATGTCATGTGGTCGTACAAAAGCAGCGTCCATAATAACAGATGTGCTCCTCCCCTGCCTCTGTGGAGAGTTGTTGACAGAGTTAATAAGACACCAGTGGTTCTAGGTGCTGTTGAGAGGGTCGTCCCACAGAAACATACTCCTTCGTCCCACATTTGGTTTGTTGGGACCTGGTCACCCTACCCGCTACGCGAGGGACATACTGTCTCAGGCGGGGGGACGATCTTTCACCCACACCCAGAGCGCTTGGCACTATGGGCCTGGCCCGTGAGTGGTATAACCTGAATACAGTGGGGCTCCCTCAGAAGGTGATAAACACTATTCAGAGTGCAAGAGCTTCCTCCACCAGGTCCCTCTATGACTGTAAGTGGAGGGTGTTTGAGGAATGGTGCCTTCAAAGGATACACCTCTCTTTTCAATGTCCTGTCGGGGTGATTTTATCATTTCTACAGGACCTAATTGATAAACACAGAGCTTTCTCTACGATCAAAGTGTACCTGGCTGCTATTGCTGCATGCCATGTGGGCTTTGAGGGAAAGACGGCTAGCCAACATCCTTTGGTCTGCCGTTTTATGAAGGGAGCTCGCAGGCTCCTCCCTGTTTCCAGGTCACTGGTGCCCTTATGGGACTTGGCAGTGGTTTTAGATGGGCTCACTCGACCTCCATTTGAACCCCTGGAAGGAGCTGACATGAAACACCTGTCACTGAAGACAGTGTTGTTACTGGCTCTGGCATCTGCCAAGCGAGTCAGTGACATTCATGCGCTCTCTGTACATCCTTCATGCACTCAGTTTGCCCCGGGGCAAACGAGAGTGTTGCTGAAGCCCAACCCTGCCTTTTTAATGTTGGCTCATGTACCCCCATTGACATTGAGGCATTTCCTCACTGTGTTCCTATTTTGAATGACGCTGCGACGTAGCGCAAGCTACTTAAAGGGTGGGTGGATTCCCTGACGTAGACGTCAAGATCACCAGCCAATCAGGATTGGCGTAATGAGATTGATGCTTTTGTTTGCATACGCTTTGAGGCGCATCCCATAGTGAGACATCTCACTTCATGTTACTCTGAGAACTGGGGTTACGTAAGTAACCTATAGTTTTACATGTATTCAACTCTCACTTGAAAATAGGTCCGGATTTCCAATCTAAAAAAAATACTCTGTCCAAAATGTTCAGATTTTATTAAATGATCACAGCATCATTACAATTTTATCTGGGGAAACAATCAACCTGTAAAATATCCAGCACTAACATTACAGAAACTGTATTGATTGAGAAACAGCGAGGTAGATTAGTGATAGCTAATAAAGGGAAATCATTAAAGCAGATCTGGCACGACAAGTGAAAAAAGGACAGAAGAGACGGAAAATGATGAGGTAGCGCAGGAGAGCAGAGGCAGTACATCACAGGGAGCCGGAGAGACAGGGGATAAGTAAAGGTGGCCTCATCTTATCGTCCTATCCTGTCAGAACCTCTAACCTGATATATGAAGCCTACTTAGATTCAACACTAAGAGGCTGCATATGAACAATGCTTCCCACTTGCATACACAGATTTTGTCAGTGAATTATAAAACACAGCACATAATACCCGGCTGCCTCTCCAACTCATAAATTACAATCCCTCGAGGCACATTATTAAAGTACTCCGAAGGGATGAAGAGTGAATTACAGTAGACGGTTTAGTTTCATTTAAAGGGCCAGTGTGTAGAATTTAGAAGGATGTAGTGGCGGAAATGGAATGTTATATTCATAACTATGCTTTCATCAGCGTATACGTTTTTGTTAGTTTAGATTGTAGAGAAGTCTATGAATAAAAATGACTTTTCAATAGATTCATGACCTAAGAAAACATTTTCCTTAGGAGTTTGCTGTCTTAATTACTAGTTTTACATTTCATTGAAAAGAACATGGTGTTCATTTCGTAAACAATGGTCCCATTTGGAGTAAAATAAATAATGAAGCAAGGAATGATGAAGGGCGTGGCTACCCTGTGATTGACAGTTGAATTGTCTGTTCCAGGTTACGGCAGTATTTATATTTTTAAAACTTGAACCATGTGGTTTCAGTTTAAGAAAAGTCTAATTGTATAATTTTGGTTGGCCAAAAATGTCATGTTTAGCGTTCGGTTGTCCTTAGCTCCTCCCTGTCATGCCACAATTTCTTCACTAGAATCAGAAAAAGGTCAAAATGATGCTTTATACCAACAAAAGAAGTGCAGAGCTGGATTTGACTGCAATGTGATGCACACACTGAGGACAGTATGTACTGTACAAGATAGTGTGAGTCATGGTTCTGAACTAAACATGAACTAAAACATGTAAAAATTAAAGAAATTGAAGGTTCATTTCTCGACGAAGAAAATGTGTCAGCATGACCATGTAGTGTGTGAGGATTTGAGAACAACGTCTGCTCATTGCAGGATCTTTCCTGAAGCCATTAGGAAACTGGCTAAACAAGTGTATGATTGATTTAATAGTCTATTATGGTCCAACTTATCCTTTATTTATTTATAGACATAATTTATTCAAGAAGTAACACATTTTTATCCATATTTAATTTTCCAGAGAAGATTTTGAGGTATGAACAAATGATAAAAGTAAAGATTTTTAGGTATTTTTTTCTGAAAAGATGGTCTCAGTCTCCTTCAAAGCTAATCTCCTGAGTAACCCTACATGTGCAATAAATCCCAGTTACTTTAGTGGAATGCTGTGTAATGTAAGTCCTGCCCGAGTAATTACATTAACCTGTGGTAATTATGTGTAGATCCTCAACGATCATGGTTAATGTGTCTCAAGAGAGTATGATTCATGAATTAATTCTGTATTAATATATTAATTTTCGGTGATTACATTCACTCAAGTGTGCATGCAAGTGAATATGGGATCATGTTGTTGCCTGCCATTTTGACATATTCTTACGGCGGATTCTTATTTTTACTCGCTAGTTCAAGCCGGTATGACAATAACAGCCACCAAAGCACGTTCTAAGATGACAACTCATAAAAAATGAAATATTGGGGCCCTCTTGAAGCTTTGGCGTTATGGCAGCGACGATGAATTGCAACGTCCTTGGTTCACGTCTTGACCGGGACCTTTACTTGTCACCCCCCATATATTTCCCGCCCTCTCTCTAATGCCATGACGATAGAATATGAAAGTGGATTCCGGGAGTTGCTTTTACATAAAACACACTTTATGGCCTGCAAATTCCATTATACTGTATTTACATAAGCCTGCCTTGAAGAAATGGCCAACATGAAATACCACATGATAAAAAGAAGGCAAAATCACACAATGGGTTTTTCTGTCGACCAGTTCAGGATGTTAGTGAGTGATAGGACGTATGAGTTAAGAGAAACATGGGCACATAATACCAGTTATTTTACCTTTAAATTTGACTACCCTGTAATTCTTCACTGCCATCTAGGGTTTAGAGTTTATTTATTAGCACATGAAATGATGATACACCAAAGGACTCGATAAAGTCACATTGTGCAAGTGAGATAAAAATAGAAACCAAGAAAATAAACCAACAGACAAACAACAGTCAACACAGCTGGATAACAGACTCAAAATGACAGACTCAAAAACAAGAAAAAAACAAAACAGCATAAATGTAAAGTGAGAAAAACAAAATAAACTTAGACGAAATGAGAAGAGCGGAATGAAAAGGAAAAAGTGACAGTGTGTGTTCAAAGACGGGGAGAAGGTGTGTTGTTTTTCTAGGAAGAGAGTCATTTGATATTTACATTTGAACTAAAGAGGCAAGAGGCCTTAAAAAAAAAAAAAAAAAGAAGTTATAAATTATAAACTAAATGAGCACTTTGCAGGTAGTAAATGACAGTACATTTGACTTATAAATAAATAACACATACAGCAATCATACTAACATGTTAAAGTCATTTCTTAATGTTTGCATAGCGGCCTTCGATTGTTACTGTTGACTCGGTAAGAGCAGCTACTGTGTACTCACAGCGTAAAATGTACCCACAAAATCTTAAATAATGGATCATCTTTTGAAAGCATGCACTTAAAAAACCGTGGCAACAACAAAAGTGGTATGATATTTGAGTAAGGGGATTGATTGATATAAAATCAATATCACAGCCCCTCAATGTCCAAACACATAAACTTAAGTACTGAAGTTTGAAGACTGTAAAACCACTTGGACTTGGATACCACTCTGCTTCCTGAATTGACACTGAATTAATTGCATCCAGGTTCTATACCAGAGTACCTGAGAGTGCATTATCATGATTATACCATGGTCTACGCAGCACAAAAGCAAAGTGCTGTTGCTATGGTTCAGTATACTCTGTGCACGGAATTAGAATAGGGTCCAACTGAGGACTATTACTGCCGTTTGTGTGGCCTCACGTTTCAATAAATTACCTAAATAATTCACAAACAAAAAGTATCTATACATTTTAGACATGACACTGCACATACTGAGTTGTGTATACATGTTGTACAACTTATCTCAAACTTGTTGAAAAGTGTTAAAATAGAAGTTAGATACTACAATAGTTGTAGGAAATAATAAAAGGATACAAAGACCAACTATTAAAAGGGCAATATTATGCAAATGTTCAGGTTCATATTAGTATTTTATGCCTCTACTGTGACATGTCTCCATTCTTCAATTTTCAAAAAGCTCTTTATTTTTCTCATACTGCCTGTGCTGCGGCATCTCTTTTCACCCTCTGTCTGGAACCAGAGCCCAGTTTGCTCTGATTGGTTAGCCAGCTCTGTTGTGATTGGTCAACCGCTAAGAGATGTCCCGCCCCTTAGCCTATCACGTATAATGTGTTGAAACGCTAGCCAATAGAAGTGTTTATAGTGTTACGTAGTGATGTCACTTTGCAAGTAAACAAAGGAGTCCAATGGAGGCGTTTCAGGCAGGGTGGGGGGGGGAGTGTGTGGGAGAGAAATGTAAATGTAAAAAGGGATTTTTGCCTTTGCAGAACATTTACATTCACAAAAACACATATATCACACTACAGGAAAGGGAACCCCAAATAGCAGACTAGGCCCCCTGAACTCAGTCATTTCTAATGTGCATATTAGTACAGCATAAGCAGTTTTTATCATCATGTTGACTTCTTCGGCTACACTCTCCCATCTTGTTTTTTTCCCTGCAGCCCCGCATGATGCAAACATAATTTCTCTGTTGAGACTGCTTTTTTACGGCTGGATGTTAGAGCTCAATAATGAGCTGGGCTTTTAGGCCAGCTTCCTGGTAGTGAAGATGACAGCATCTATCTCTAGATGCTATAAATGACATGTGTTTTTCTATGTGAAACAATTGGATAGCTGCATCTTGCCCTTGGCCAGCATATCCTGTCAAGGGTACACCTCCCATCAATCACTGTATGTTCAAAAAGTGAGTCACAGGGGACCTTAAAAGGAGAGTGGAAATGGAGAAAAAAAAAGCCCAGCATGCAGGACGCCTCACCAATGTCTGACCCAGGGTTTTTGTACTTTGCAGTCCACTGCGATCCATTCTGGTGCAATTCGATCAGCATTTTTCTCCTTCATTTCAAAGCTGCTGAAAACAACACTTTGAATGGGAAGATGAAGTATGTCCTTTCTCCTGCATGCTATCTCTCACCACCCTTGCCCCCCTCTGCCTGCCTACATACACACCTCATTTAATTCAAATAGAAAATCTAAATGAAGGGAGAAGGGAAAAGCGCCCAGCTAGAGCATTTTCCTGTGTTTCCTCTGAAATAAATCACTGGGCGTTCTCTCTTCATCAGGATAGATACCACTTGTTCATGCCCCAACATCCATCCTGGGACTCTGACAACACACTCCTGTTTTGCGCTGAATAGGCAATACTTTGAGACTGAGTTACGATGGCCTGTGCTATCTGCCCGTATGCAAAGCAGCCCAGCATTTGACATGTGGCAGCACAACGACGGGGAGACTGTCCTCAGTATTGCAAAAGTGTCCAGCGGTCTTGAAAGAACTGCCGCCGTATATCACTTAATGGCTGCCGGTTGCGCACATCAATCAGCGGTCATGTTCACAGAGGGCCAAACTATCTCGTGGGATGTGATTTGTGTTAATAGCTGCACACATACAGTATGTGAAGTGCATTTAGTCTGTTATCTCGCAGGACACAACGTGTAGCCTAAGATCCATTACACCTACATTACGTACAGTATAGTACATTAGATGCTGAATATAAAGTGCTGCACCTCCTGCTTTTACTCATGCGTCCGGGGCTCTCCCTTTTATATTCGGTCAATTAAGTGTCTGTTCTACGCACCAGTCTCACTGCAACTGATCTGCAGTTTCAGGGCTACATTTACTGCTTTTCCATTACAAACAAGATCAAGCTGCAGCTTGGGCTCATTTGGGTCAATGGAATGAGATCAGTAAAAGCCAGGCTGCGTACGGCAGAGAGGGACAGGTGACCGTAGTTTGATGATACGCTTGCAGGATGAATTCATTAATTAATTAATTAAACCTATAGCCAGGAAGCAGCTGCTTACAGTTATGGCTACAATCTGGGGTAAAGATAGAGGCAGGCTTTCACTCCGCTATGTTCCTGGCACCTATTGATGCTTTTTAAGTGCAAAATATATGCTAATGGTTCATCAAAAAGAACCATTAAAGGGTCATGTGAATATCGCTTACAGTTCATTCCGAAACAAACTCAGTTCAGTCATAATGGAGCCTTGAGAAGCAGCTGTGCTGCTGTAGACTAAAGTATGGCCACAGCAATCTCAAAGCCAAAAGGGGAAGGGGAAATATGTTTGACTAACTGTAGCCAGTGAATAGGCGGGCCAAGACATTCTTTTTTAGAGCGTCGCAAACTCAAGGCCCGGGGGCCAAATCCGGCCCGCAACTTCATTTTATGTGGCCCCGCAAGAGCTTGCAAATAATATAATATGTTTATTATATGGTCGCATGCCACTTTACAGAAGCAGGTTACCCATAAACTACATGCCCCACAATGCATCTCATTTTGTGACATGCGCATTGAAGAGACTTGCAATTATTTGCCCTGAACTTCTGCTTTCAGACGTAGTTATTTATGAAGTTATCACCCTATCCGATAATAATCCAATGCAGAGGCAATAATGTAATATAATGTTTTATGTATATTATATATTATTTATATATGTATATTATTTATATAGTTACAACCGGCCCTTTGAGTAATAATAATGATGATGTTGCCCACGATGAAATTGAGATGATTACCCCTGGTCTAATGACTAACTTGAGACAAAAGAATAGCAAAATACATGGATATTGTAATGTTAAAAAAATATATGAAATATATTAATGACTATTGTCTTGTCAAAAGTAAAAATTAGGCATGAATATATTCTCACATGAAGCTTCATTTGTCACATTACAGTCCAAGGATATGACTGTTGCCTTCCTATTTGCCTAAAAGATGTAAACTAACGTTAATGCGTCCTTTACAGAAACATTTTGCTTCTCTATATGCATTTCATTTGAAGTCATCTGAAATAGTCAACAGAACAGATTACCACTTGCAGAGCATTCACATGGTCTACAATCTGCAGGGCTATCTACAACAGTTGACAACACTTCATAAATTACCCCAGTTCAGCACCTTCTGTTATACATTAACACGCTCTCCAGTTTCTTTGTCATCCTGTTTATGCACATCTACAGTATGCTCTGCGAATTTCATTTTCTCTCCGCTGCACAACTGACAGAATACCATTTAACACACACTAAGCCAGTATCACTGTTTATTACGCCAGACAAGGACAAAGTAAAGAAGGAGAGTAGTTTAGGAAAGCATCAGAAAACTGTATTTGTGCTGATAATCTAAATTATTTTCCATGTTCAGTATCGGAAAGAGAGAAAGACAATGCAAATGCTGACATAATCAGCAACCACTGCAAAAAGCTGAATAGTATGAAACAGCCCAATACATTACATGCAATACAAATATGACTTATGCAGCATATTCAAAACTACATCTGTAATCTGATCAAGAAGTGGATTTATTATTAAACTGCGTTGTGATAGTGTGCACAGTGCGTGTTTTACAGTAATGAGAGTCCAAGTTTAACTCATCTGTTTGTCCGATTACCTAGTTAATCAATAAAGACCAATAAAATCAGGCAACTTGTTTTTTTCAGGCTTTTCTACGTAATGAAGAGAAGTAGATAAATGTATACTTCAATCAGTTAAAGAGCTTTAAACCCGTTGGTGAGTGATCGCCCTCCTCATGTGCTGCAACTTGCACTTTTCAGTAATCACATAAAACACAGTGGTACTGTACATCGATCATTGGGAAAAGAATTGTGCGCACAGTGTAGAAACTCCCATTTAATTATGTAAATATTGATTGTAAAGTTAATTATTTTCTGATTTACTTCAAATCAAATTCAGGTTGCATCTTTACATGTTAAAACATATGATATAGCATTTAGTTCTGCTTACATAAAGCTAGCATTAAAGTCTGGTACACCGGGGTGGGTCATTTAAAAATTACTATGACTTCAAGCTCATCCCAAAGTCACCATTTTAAAAGTGCTTGCCTCAGAACACCCCCTGGACATTTGTCAACTATATTTAGTGGGAGGGGCTTTCAACCTCACTCTATGCTCTTCAAGAGTAGCACTTGCACAAATCTTGGCAGGTCTTTTACCAGCTAAATACGGTGTACTTTTAAAGAATAGAACACCCTACCTACACTGAACAAAAATATAAATGCAACACTTTTGTTTTTGCTCCCAACTTTGAACTCAAAGATCTAAAACATTTTCTATGTACACAAAATAACCATTACTCTCAAATATTGTTCACAAATCTGAAATAATCTGTGATAGTGAGCACTTCTCCTTTGCCGAGATAATCCATCCCACCTCACAGGTGTGGCATATCAAGATGCTGATTAGACAGCATGTTATTGCACAGGTGTGCCTTAGGCTGGCCACAATAACAGGCCACTCTGAAACGTGCATTTTTGCTTTAT
>NW_011333025.1:59343-74681 GCF_000735185.1 Notothenia coriiceps
GGTTAGGGTTAGGCTTAAACCTGACTGGTTTTCGGACCCCCCCAGACCCCCCCAATAAAGCAAAACTGCATGTTTAAGGGTGGCCTTTTATTGTGGCCACCCTAAGGCACACCTGTGAAATAATCATGCTGTCAGCATCTTGATATGCCACACCTGTGAGGTGGGATGGATTATCTCGGCAAAGGAGAAGTGCTCACTATCTCAGATTTTTTCCGATTTATGAACAATATTTGAGAGAAAGGGTTATTTTGTGTATATAGAAAATGTTTTAGATCTTTGAGTTCATCTCATGAAAAATGGGAGCAAAAACAAAAGTGTTGCATTTATATTTTTGTTCAGTTTATCTATTGAACGGTGTACATTTTGACACATTTGGTTCCAGTAAGGTCCAGCACCTGGCTCAGCAGGAAGGATGGCATGTTCACAGCACTTGTGATATGTCACCCTTCATGCGATGTTAATGGCGGTAGCCGAGATCATAAAACCCATTCCCGTGATGATGACAGCTTGATATGAAATATGTCCACCAGAAGGACGAATGTGTGACTTAGCTGAGAGATGAGCTGGGTCGTGTTATCTCTTCCAACTTACTGGATGTTGCATTTTTTTTGTGGATTGTTCTTTAATATAGAAATCAATACAGTGAATCTTCTGTTGCCGGAATCCTGAGCAAGTCTTCCCACTGGTGACCCATTACTCTACATGATTCCAGTTGCCATGTGCAAATCAATAATGGCGACTGAGGCAATGTTAGATAGCCCCGCCCTCTTTCCTGACCGACTGTGCAAACCCCCGCGACACCCTCCATGACCCCTGGTAGCAGAAGGGCTCACGTGAAGAAAATATCTTTAGATCAGATGCAGAAACAGATAAAGAGATACATGTGAACAAACAGCAGGTGGCATAAGGAAGTGGCACAAATAAGGCACAAACAAACACAAAATTATTACAAGTTTATATATCTGCTTCATTGACAGTCTTTCATTAAATCTGGGGAAAAGGCCAATAAATGAGCAGAAAACCTATGGTTGAGTACCGTAGGTAAAAATAAAGGCACAATTTCTCTGAAAAATGTGAAATGTCATGTTACAATTTGTGATTAAAATGCTGGGTACAGTACAGTGTATGTGCGAAAGCAACAAGCCTTGCATGTCTTTACTTTAATCTAAAAAATGCGGCCATCAAATATTCATTGTGTTGTTGTTTTACTTCAAATAATTGTCTAACATATTTGTTCTTATATAGAGACTAGTTAATAATTAAATGGGCCTCTTGTGAAACTTATTTAGCTAGGTCATGTATTTCATTACTCTACTTAATAAATGTATTCAGAAGATACATTTTATGGGTCACCACCTTTATGAATACCACTTCATCCTACAGCATAACTTCCCCCTTGCCAACATGTACTGTTAGGCCATGTGTCAGAGAAACCAGGCAATGCATTTCGAAAATGTGCATTGCCACAATGATATTTTTTGTTTCAATTTACCCTATTGACAAATGGCTACTATTGCATAAATAGCTCTTGTTCTAATAAGCATCTACTTCCTACTTAGTGTGCAGCAAAAAGTTCAATTTAAATACATGTGAAAATAATTTTATCCATAACACATTTTTTATTTAGAATAGGGATACTGATAATTTCAATACGTACCGAAAAAAAAATCTCCTATGTAGTCAAGGTGATAGCTTTTACTAAATGCAAAGCCTAATGTAAATTATGCATGGTCCTATGCATGATCCTAGGAACAATAATACACAAAATGTGTTACACTTAAGTGATATTCATTACAATCAAATTGGCAGCTGTAGTTGGAAAGCATGCTATGTGACGTCTGCTGACACTGAGCTTCTCCTCAGAGATTGAAAAAGCAGGGGCAGGGTTTTCAAAATATCTTGACATGATACAGACAAGCAGCCTAAAAAAGAGCTTTCCAACAAGACCATGTCAACAAGACGATGTTTACAAGTAAGACCTGAGCATGAACTTCATTGTCACGGGAAGCCTTCACAGGGCAGGAAACTCAAGACAATCAGGGGATGGTGGTAAAAAAGGTTCACCATTGTGAGAGGGTTCTAGCCTTTGAATCAGAAATGTCTGTGGGTCCCTGTTCTTCTGGCAACAACACTGATGGTAACAGGTGCATTGAACTAAATCTCTTGTCTTAAGTAAGTTACCAAAAGGAGATCGTCTTAGTGTAATTTACCACATCATACTGCCATTTAGATAAAACATGAGATGGGGCCCCTCTAATATCAATATCTCGCAAGACTGTGCAGAAAACCTTGTAATCTTTTAAAGCACTCCTTTAACGTCTGAACTGCTTGTGCTATGAAGCCAGTAGGGGGAAGGTAAAACAATAAACAGTACTCACATAAATAATACCATTCTGTTTCATGAACTCACTATAGAAGGTCACAGGTGAGTGCTGTTCCATTGCCTGTCACTGCAGTGTCGGGCAGAGCATGGACTGAAAACACTTTGTTGTGATGGGGCCATCAATTGTCTCTGAATGAGCGTCCACAATTTCATGGACAATTCAGGAAAGCCATTTTTTTATGGACTGGCTAAGGCGTGTAAGGACGTGGTGAAACCATTCTTTGATAGATTTGTTCGCTACCTTTTTGTCTATGTTGGCCACCAGACATACAATTGGGCATCTACATTATTTTGTAGGTATGTTATCCATTATCTGTAGACCATCAGTCACAGGGAGGGACAACCATTATGGTTCTCCAAAGGTTGAATCCAGGATAAGGTCATTCGCTTCCCATCTAACCCCTACTTCAACTAACACTTATAATAATCCAAGAATGGCCAACCATGAGCCATTGAGGCCCAACAATCTGATTACCTCAGCAGGTGAATTTACCGATGGCTTCTTCTCCTCTACTTTAAGTAGTTAGTAGTAATCAGTGAGGGTATTATTCGGTTGGCTGGAAAACCAGCAGACTGGCTCACAATGGTTGGCCTCATCTGCAGGTGATTGCGGTGTATGTTATTCTAACGTCAATTTTTTCTTTCTTCTAATACAATGGATGCCACCCTCTTGGAAAGATGAACTGGCACATACTCAGTCTGTGCGAATGCTTCAACTATTTTTATAATGTTCCTTTCATGGTATAAAGTGCACACTAGGCTTGTAAAAGTATCGGTAGGCCTCTTGATCGATGTGCTTCCTCAATTTAAAACCCCTGAGTGTGCCCAGTGCCTTCTCAAAAACCTCATAGTATCTTGGATATAGTGCTGTACTTGAATTGTCGCCAATTCAGTTAGTTCTCTGAGCCAATCAGGGCCAATCATGATGACTGATAATGATACCACAAATCAGTCTCAAATGTAATGACCCTGGACATTTAAACTCCTCCTTGTCCCCTCTGAATATGTGTTGCATGTTTTGCCACCGTCATTAGGTCCCTGTAGAATCTCAAGTGCTTTCTCGAAAATCAGGGATGGACACTCTCCCAACAGAAGGCACTGTACTGTATGCAGTCCTCATGAAACCTTCACTAGCCTGTCTTAGAGCATGTTATCAAACACAACGTAAAAGTCAAAGAGCTGGTGCAAATCTGCCACAATATATTCTACGCTGGACCTACTGGAATGGCTGTGAACTTTGATATTGAACTACCAAGGGCTTCATACCATGTAGTTCAGAGAACACTTCCTCATATGGTATATCGCACACACCAGAAAAGCCGAGTAGAATAGCGCTCTTCTTAACCTCATCTGTAATCCCATTAGCAATGTCCCAGTGTTCCAATCTCTCCCCATTCTCCTGATAAGCTTTTGTTCCCTACACAAATTAACTGACATTCCCAAACAGCCCGCATTATCCAAACATATCCTCATGCATTGTCTAGAATCGGCTCCCTAAAGAGGAATCTATCTCCCATTTATGTTCTAGTTTAATTTTGCGTACCAAAAACACTGGTTTCTTAGAAAGTGTAGTGTATTAAAGATACATTATACCAGTATGCACATGTTTGAATTGCATACTGTCATATCTCTCTCAAGTGATTAAAATAAAAATGAAACATCGCTGCTGTTCTCTAACTTTGTTAGCCGGGTCAGCAATGCTCTGGTCATCTCGCTGAATCTACATCTACGCAATGCATCACTAAGGTTACATGGGGGTTGTTTTCTATGATTCAGCTCTATGACGATGGCCAATTTGTTAGTAAATTACATCCAAGGGCTATGATCTAAACAAAGCAGATGATGAAAGAGAAAAGATACAAGGACCATTTGCAACTGATACATTATTCTGGGAAAATATCACAAAGTGGATACATCCTAGAGTATTTTCAGAAAATTAGATAATTATAATAACTAGAAGACACGCATTTCACTTCTCTTGCAAGACGCTGAATGCTGGGCTAGCAGCTCTTTGGGTCTGTGTACCATTTCTTGAATTCCTGTTTGGCTCACAGATCAATAGGGAGAAGAGGGCAGAGTCTGAATAGAATGACTGCAGAGTGGGCTTTTCATTTTAATATACTGGTGCTAAGGCCACAACACATGAGTAAAATCCTATTGCATCACTTTTGGCAGCCTCTTTCTGATCATTCAAATATTTAATCAACGTCCAGTGATTCAGTTTTTATTTCAAATATGGGTGTTGGCAGGGCATTGTTCCAAATTAAAACACTCTTCGTTGAATCTGGAGAGCTGAAGGTCGTCAGCAGTTGTGTCACGACAGAAGTAGCTGACTGATGTTGGAAATATCAAGACATGATGGACTATAGCTCCCAGCCTGAGGGTAATGAACAGCTACTCTCAGCCTGGGATACTCTTTAAAACTTGCACCCACTCCAGTGCATTCACACTGCTAGACAATAGTGGGCTGTAGCCGACAAATATTTAAATACAGCAAGATAGTGTGTGGGAATCATCGTCTAAAAAAGCTGCCAATACTGATGTATAAATCAGAAAATAACTTGATCTAGAAAACTAAATTAGAACAATTTCTCTTCCATTTCCTTAAAATCACAGTGACAAATCACAGTCGTGTTATTGGGAGAAAGTGATGTATTTACGTAAATGCGTTGAAATATACAGTAAATATGCATCTTTATCAAATCTTGTGCTGATTATTAATGCATTGTTCATGAATCATTGTGGACCAGGTGTTTATCGCAGTAAGTTTTAAATTGTGTGATTCTATATAAAAAGGTAGCTTTTTTCATATCTGACGGCTGTTTTTTCAACAAAAATGCGGCACAAAGATTGAGCCGTTCTGGGTTACATTTAGTCGTTTTTTCTGCTTTGAATTGAAGAACTGGTGAACGACGAACACTGTCGCTGGTGTGGACGACAAAAACTCTCAAGTCATTTATATTGGTTAAAATTGCTGTCAACTGTCATGAAAGCGCTACAGGAAATGCCTTTAGTAAGGCACAGTAAAGTGTGAATATGTCTTAGAAGGGATAAGAAATTGGCTGCCAATTGAAAATAATTAAATGTGGAAATTTCACAACGGTTGTTGAGCATCTGAAAGAGTTGTGAGAGAGACATCTATTTGCTGCTTGCTCTTATATCTTTCACTGAAGATATGAAGCAACTCTGGAATGGCAGCAGTCGAAAACACAGAAGGAAGATGTAACCTCAACTATAACTTTTTTTTTACAATGGCTAACATCAGGCTAACATATTTTGGCACATACGCCTTCATCAGAGCATCTGTTTTTGGCAGAGCACCCGACCAGAGGAAGGTTATCTGAGGAGGCACACCTGCTATATGTGTTTCACTGCTCCCTCTCATTCTCATCAAGTTTGAGGTAGGCTCTAACTGGCTCCTTAAGAAAGGATACTGGTGAGAAGTATCAGCTTAATAGTTATTCATGTGATTGCATCTGTTAAATATATTAATAAACAAACAGATTACAAAATGTATATACATGTACTTGGAGTTATTTGGAATATTCTTATAATAAATCAAATTAATTATTTAGTATTACAGAAAAAGCCAACCTGCCAAAGTGAATTAAATATGGGAATTTCTTCGGGCGTTGACCATCATCATTTATCATGTAAACATCATGTGATTTTGTTTATTGTAGAATGGCTTTTTTATACATCAGTTAACTGCATTGCATATTCAGATATTTTGTGGGTGAGTTGTGCCACATTATCTTTACCTACCATTCTTCATTTTTTAGTACATTGAAAGATATATTTTTGACTTCTGAATAATATTTAAAGTCATTCTGGTTTAACACAGGAATACAAGCATAGTGGTTTTCAGCATGTTTTTCTATTTCCTTTTACGCCTTCTTTTTTATTTTGGCCATGAAACACTGGAGCAGATTTTAGTGGCGACAGACAAACTGTTGTGTTACTTGCTCTCATTAAATTAACATCACACTCTGTTAACATGCCCTGGAAGTAAAATGCTTCCTTTGTTCTTTGTTTTTGGAAGCAGCCATAAGCTTTTCTGAACACAACGTTTTTTTTTAAATCTGTACAGCAGGAATAATAAAGCTGGTGCTGAAATGAAAAGGTACAATCATACTTTATTCAATTAGAGCCATCACTGTGGCTGTCAGTCAGCGGTGAGTTATGACGTCTTCAGTGAGTGGCCTTGCTCAGACTGGGCCCCAGATGTTATTGCCAGAGCAATGAAACAGGAAACATTTTCTTTGAATCCTCCTATACGTTTTAGGTTCAGGCCATACATACTTTGCAACAAGAAATATTGCCTATACCTTTATTTCTGAAATTGAAGTAGCCTGGTTATTAGCTCTCGGCAATAAACCAGAATGCTGTTGAGAAATCTAACCAGTTTTATATTGCTAAACATTTATTGTGGTTAAATAGTTTCAGTAAAACAATCAACCCAAATGACATACACTAATGACTCGTCCCCCACGCCTTCTATTTTCAGCAATTATCAAAATAACCATTATTCTAAAGAGCGGATGTACAAGTTGCACAATTTCTAATAAAAGTTAATGGGGCAAGAGTGTTTTCTGCAAATCTGCAAATCAAATGCTCGGAAACATCGCTACATAACACAAAGACTCAATAAAACACCTCCAATTAGAAAAGTGATGAAGAAACGTTACATTTACCATATCTGGGTTTTAAAAACGTAGTGTTTGATTGCTCTTCTCCGTGTGTGCCCTACTTCTTGAGGAGCAGCCATCTTCGATATGTGAATAGATGCATAGTAATGACATGGTAGCAGTCACATCAAAGCTGTTCCATTATATTTTCCCACAGGCCCGCTCGTCGACAGATTTCAGAGGAATGACTCGTGAATATTGCCGTGCACACACCTCGCCTTACACTCGCCCTCGAATAAACGGGAACCCAGAAACAGATGCAACACGTACCTCCAAAATCAGGCCTCAATCGGATGTCATATCCCTTCAGCAACTTGTCCACGGTGGTCTTGGCCACAGACATTCCGGTGCTTCCCGTGGAAGAGCTGGGGGCAGAAAATAACAAAGTTTTAGAGCCATTTTAAGACGTGTGGTGGGAAAGAAACTGCAAAAACACTGAGCCTTTTGTTTTACACTTATTGTTTTTACAGCAAACGTACTGTACTCTCAAATATTACTGCACATACTCTCGGTTCTCAACATTAATGACGCCACCTTAAAAGTAGAAGCCTTGTGGTGAGGCACAGTGAAAGAGGAATAAAACTTGGGATTAATTGAACAGCACCCAAAACATACATAATAGAAATAAATGTGTCCTATTGTGTCTTTTCCATTAGTCAACTACAATCATTTCCATTCCGGGCTGCCACAGCATGAATAAACATTGACACTGTGAAGCCTTTTAGCTGGGAGAGGTGTTCTCTGTTTGTATGTTGCAGTCAGTTGTCAGACAAATAAATGAAAAGAATGCTGACTCTGGTGTTGTCATGGTGAAGGTTATAAAAATGTGCCTTTGGTTTGCATTTTCCTCCCCATTGTATCCCAGCATCTAATCAGTTGAGGGGCTGTGATGATGATACAGCTGTCAAGTGTTTCATTGATGTCGCTCTTTCATAAAGAGACGTTGAAACGGAACAATGTGATGTTTTTTTCCCACAGAACCAAGTCTGATTCGTTGGCATGTATTTAAATAAGCTCTGTGTTATAACAGAGGCTTGGTTGGTCTGAGCCTGGGCCGCAGACAGACTATCCCCAGGAGGAATGTATAGTCCGCACTCGTCTGACTGACACTTATAACATTGGTGCCACGACCTGCATCACCTGACCAGGCCGGCTCTCCAGCTGAGGCTCCTTGTTAGGGATGAGGGTGTGGATTGGAATCAGTGTATGGGGGGGGGGGAGTCAGGCTCAGTCAGGGAAGCACTGTTCAATTAGCTCATGGGCAGTGCAGCTGTTCATCAAGCCGGCAGGTTACAGGACTTGTGGGTTTGACACCTGAGAGCGTCATTAGGAGGGGGAATATCAATGACACCTGATACCAGATTACGCCCCTTTCATTTGTTATTCCGGGTTATTAAAATGGGATCAGAAAAATGCGACCCAGTTCCCAGTGAGCATCTAGATCTCATAAGTGAGGCTGTAGGTTACTGCAGCCAAGGAAAAGGAGTAGGCCACGAGGGACATGTATCAGCGCCATGTAGCATCAAAACAATAAAGGGATTGATCTGGAGACTGTGATGGTGTTCATGCAGTAATTCATACTGTAAACATTTCAAATGGATGAGAGCTTATTTATTGAAACGTTATATCTCACACCCTCCTCTGTCTTGAAAGCAACAGCATATGATGACCTGCTGGGATTATTTTTCAATTTGATTGATTTGGTTCTGGTCAATAAAATGGGGAATTAAAAAGATTATAGGAGGTGGAATATTACTTATGGAGACAAATGCAATACGTAGATTCCAGAGTGTTGCTGCTGCACTGTATCATACCTCAAGCTGCTTACACCGGAGTAATCAATCGATCCCCGGCTGATTGATCGGCTAATCATCGGCCAACAGCAGCCTACAGAGGGCTGTCCTTTTAAGCAGGATCAAACAAAAAGTCGCCCTTTCAATATCCCCATTTTGATATCGGGAGTATACGTTTTCACAATAGGCTTGGAACCGTGCACGCGCATGTTTTTACGCTCGCGCGGGCCACAGCACTATCTAATAGGGCATATATCGGCAGCAGTGCCCCTAATAAGTAGGCCTGAGTGGGTACCCCGTTAATGCGATTTGCCACATCTCAGCCTTTTATTGACCGGTAATGACATCTGTTGGTGTGAAAGCTTTGTTTAATATTTTTTTTCTCAAACGACGTTTTTCTTACCTTTGAACAAAGCAGAAGAAGGACAAAGCCGCCAGAGCAGAGAAAATTCCACATATTTTATCTTCTTGACGACCCAACATCTCCACAAATCCTTATATATAGTTTCTATAATCCAACCAGTCCAGTGGTCCTCCAGAAAATGCACAAAGTAAAAATTGGCAATTAAAAGATAATTGTCTTTTTTTTAAATGTCGAATAATCTACCCTACATCTACGCATGCGATGTCTTCATTAAAATAGGGTTCTTGATTTAAAAAAAATCTCGTAATTGGCCCCCGCTGTTTTCCCCGGCTATGGAAATCCGTGCAGGTCACAGAGCCCCTCGACCAACACCAGAAGATCAGACATCTTGCTTAAAAAACAGCATACACAATACTTTTAAAAGTGATGACAAGTATTCTTCCTCTTAAAAAAACAAACACTGGCATGAATGACTGAGCAGCAGCCTCCCGATGATCAAATTGGTGGATGAAATTTCCCAGTCCAAATCTGCAGAAGAGGCATGGTTCCAGCGATGCTCCGGCGCCAGACTATTCCACAACGTGATGTTGTTAAAAGATATTTGTTTGAGCTGGAAACGCTGGTCGTCTGAAGGGGAGCGGTGGGTTTAAAAAAAAGAAAAATGAAATCTTCATTCCTTTTTTTTTTTCTCTCTCTCTCCCCCGTTGCTGCTGCTGCTGATGATGTACATCAGCGCAAAGTCACTGAGGGGAAAATGCACATTGAAAAAGCACTGGGTAATATCTGATGCAGACGTCAGAGAAGGCTATATCACTCCTCTGGTGGAAAAAAAATTAGATGCCGAGAAATATGGATGGCCCCTTATACGCCGATGCATGTATCACAGCGTCAGATTTCATATCAAAGATGCAAAAGCTTTTTGAAAAAGTCCACTTGCCTCCGCTGGCGCTGCCCAACGTTAAATGGCGTTTCAACACGTTAACGCAGTCCGCTCCGCTTCTCCTCCAAACAGCGCACACATGACAGACATTCAACAGTCCGGAGAGACATGATGAGGAAAGCTTGTCTCCTTTCGATTTTTGTTGTTGTTGTTGAAATTAAAATGATGTCCTACCGGGGGAGTAAAGGGGGACACCTAAGGTGAATTCCTTAGCGACAAACTGTTCATGCGCTGTCTATTCTCTCTAAAACACATAAGGGTGTTAGGACTGAGTCTTTTAATTCATTTCTTCCACTTTTCTACAATGTTGGAAACCATGCGCCCTGAGAGAGACACGCACCTCTATCATTACACATCATGAATACGCGCAATATTTTTGTTTTACTTATTTAATTCCTTAGAACAAACCAGCCGTTTCTTTGTTTGTTTTTTGTAACATAAACATGCTTACTGGAAACACACAATGCAAGAATCATACAAGCTTGGTGTTTTATACAGAGGAGGAGGTTTTCTTCAGGGATCTCTGTGCTGTCCAGTTGCTAAGCAACCCATCCAGCACTGATGCAGTTGTGGTGATTCGAAGGCTATGCGCAAAGGCTCATTTAAAGGAGTAGACCCAATGCTGTCACCACTGGGGTGTCAGTGGGACAAAAGCAGACAGCAACTGATGTACCATGGAGCCATTTCTGTTATGATGATAGGATAGGAGGAGAGGGAGGGGGGTAACAATAATACATGTAAAATAAATGTTGCGTGCCAGGGATATCACTGCTTTTGCTTCATCATCATTGTCCTATTTCTCATTATCATCCTAATTAACATCACTGTCAGGGACACTGTGATGAAAAAGCAGAGTCAATCAGTCTAAAGTCTGAGATTTGTTCGTAGTTACACAACAGGTTATTTTAGCTTTAAAATATTCTTTGATGGCACCCTGAGACATGAGAACAAAAATCTTTTTTTCTCTAACATGTAAAAGGTATTGAATCAGAAAATATGGAAAAATGACAATTGAGTTTTCCTGGTGATGTCACCCATATATGAATGTCAACTTGTATACAAAACAAGTAGAAGAATATACATTTGTATTTTGGCTTTGTGATCCAGCTTTGGAAGAGATATGTCTTAGAATGGCATTTAACCCCACGATCATTAGACTGACATAATGCAGTATACAAAAAAGAAAAAGAGATGGCATTTAATTTACGTACATTACCTCAAAGTGCACACTAGTGCTGACCATGACCGGGCACTGAAGGGTGAACTATAAGCATGACATGATCTGCGAGACAGACTTTTACAGTTCATACTTGTCGCATCACAGGAAATAATTGTAATGCCTGCAAGCTTTTATTGTTTGATGGTTGTAAATCTATTGCAAAGTATTATAAATGATATCAGTAAATTGAGTGTGAAAGTTCAGCTGTGACATAAGTTATGTCACCTGAGACTGCCAAGGCACACNTGCTTTGGGGCTGTTTTTCTGCAAAGGGACCAGGACGACTGATCCGTGTAAAGGAAAGAATGAATGGGGCCATGTATCGTGAGATTTTGAGTGACAACCTCCTTCCATCAGCAAGGGCATTGAAGATGAAACGTGGCTGGGTCTTTCAGCATGACAATGATCCCAAACACACCGCCCGGGCAACGAAGGAGTGGCTTCGTAAGAAGCATTTCAAGGTCCTGGAGTGGCCTAGCCAGTCTCCAGATCTCAACCCCATAGAAAATCTTTGGAGGGAGTTGTAAGTCTGTGTTGCCCAGCGACAGCCCCAAAACATCACTGCTCTAGAGGAGATCTGCATGGAGGAATGGGCCAAAATACCAGCAACAGTGTGTGAAAACCTTGTGAAGACTTACAGAAAACGTTTGACCTCTGTCATTGCCAACAAAGGGTATATAACAAAGTATTGAGATGAACTTTTGTTATTGACTAAATACTTATTTTTCACCATAATTTGCAAATAAATTCTTTAAAAATCAGACAATGTGATTTTCTGGATCTTTTTTTTCTTCTCATTTTGTCTCTCATAGTTGAGGTATACCTAGGATGAAAATTACAGGCCTCTCATCTTTTTAAGTGGGAGAACTTGCACAATTGGTGGCTGACTAAATACTTTGTTGCCCCACTGTACATGTATTGTATACACAATCAGGGCTCTCTTCCCTTTGTCCTTTACTCTGGCCTAACCCTTTCAATACATCAAATAAAAAACCTTCTCCGGAAGTTTTTCCTTGTACGATGTGAGGGTCTAAGGATAGAGGGTGTCGTTTTTCTCATACTGATATTCTGAACAATCTGTGCTGTTGTATTTGCTGTAAAGTTTCTCTACTGTAGGCTATTTTTATTATATGTACAGCACTTTGGCTCGACCAAAAATCGTTTATAAATGTTCTATATAAATAAAACTTGATTTGATTTGATTATTGGCGACCCAAACTGATAATATTTGGCCTTGTATCTTGGCTAGGTGGAATGCGGACCAACCTGCACACACAAATAAATATCAGTTAACACATACATGATATCAGACCTGTTAATACACATTTCTGCAGATTTGAAGGCAGGAGGAGACATGTCCTTGCTTAGTATTTCTGGGACTCCTCTTTCGGCATGCTGAATAACAACACATTTACTTTTATGTCATCTCACTTTAGCAACAGGATGCGAATACACAAAACTTGCATCACTTTAAAGTATCATGTCTTTAAATGTTGTTAATTTTTTTAAGTTATTAAATAGAAAACTGAGCCAAATATTTATCCTTTAAAGAAGCATTATATAAGGAGGATTTGATTTATTGCATTTAGAAATTGGACACTGTCTTGACAACTGGGGCCAGAATCTAAGCATTCAGTCTTTATATTGCTTTATCGATAAAACTAATAATTTTGTTCACAAATGCCATGTAATTATTTTATTATTCTCATAAATATGCCTAACACAATGCAAATCAGTTCTCTAAATTGTCCAAAAGTAAAACTAAATCGATAAAACTAATAATTTTGTTCACAAATGCCATGTAATTATTTTATTATTCTCATAAATATGCCTAACACAATGCAAATCAGATCTCTAAATTGTCCAAAAGTAAAACTAAATCGATAAAACTAATAATTTTGTTCACAAATGCCATGTAATTATTTTATTATTCTCATAAATATGCCTAACACAATGCAAATCAGTTCTCTAAATTGTCCAAAAGTAAAATCGGTTTAAATACTGGAATCAATCAGAACCACAAAAGGCCAGTCCCTTGTAGTTTAACAGTAGGCTACAACTTTCACATTTAAATGTCATGCAAAATACATACAAAAATAATTGGACTGAACCAGTTGGAAAGGAAAAGGTGATAATTAGCTTATTGGCAAAGTGGTTTTAGACCTGTCACCATGTTAGGGGTGTCTGTTCAAGGTGTTGGGTTCAGTGCTGGCCAATTAGAAGTTAGGAATCAATCAGTTGTGTAAACCTTAAAAGTAATGGCATGCCTTTCTACTCCCACTCTTTGAACCGTACTTCCTGTTTTACTGAATTTAAGCTGATTGAAAGTTATGCACAGGGCCGGCCCTGACCAATTTCCTGCCCTAGGCAAGATTTTAGCTGGCGCCCCCCATGGGTTGATGCGCCCTTAGCATTTGCCTATACTGCCTATGCCAGGGGTCGGCAACCCCTGGCACGTGTGCCAGCATTGGCACGCGGCACCGTAACCAGTGGCACACTAGGAATAAGTGGAATAAATGTGCAAAATATTTAAATTAATTCGTGGATCCTGAACGCGAGACCGCCGCCAGAGCGCGTCTCCCCGTTACCTGCAGAAGGAAGCCATGCACGCAACGCAGCCCCGCTCTCTTTATCTCCAGGTGACTTTCTGCCGCTTTCCTCCGTGATCATTTCACCACGGAGGAAAGCACTTCACTAATTTCAGTACCCATAAGGAGCTGTACAAATGACGCAGTTTTTGCGTGGCTGTGTTTATTTAGTTGAAAGCCCAGTGGCGATCTGCTCATCTCTCATCGAAATAATATGCTACAAAGGGGCGGACTGGCCATCTGTGTGTTGAACTTTTAGCATATTATTTCGATGAGAGATGAGCAGATCGCCACTGGGCTTTCAACTAAATAAACACAGCNATGTGAGGATTTTAAGTAGTTCATTCAGTATTGCAAATATTCTGTAAGGACTTGAAATGGTGTCCTTGGTGGTTATAGACAATAAAACGTAATTAAACCAACAAGGATACTGCTCTCTGAAGAACCCTTTTACCTTTTGCTACACAGAAAGCTCATACTTCTAACCGGCGTGGTCGTAACCAATCAGATTTTAACTTTAGACTCACACTAAAAGTAGGAAGAGGACCAATCAGCAAATGTTTTTTAGGTCGCAGGCAAAGCATTATGAGCAAGTATTCTCTTAAGAACTCAAGATTCACTAATTCACTTTCTACATAATCTTACACTGATAAGAAATATGTTGGCCTGGATCTACTATTAAACTAATTTGAAATAAAGGTAGAAGGTAGCATATCTTCTGGCATCATGGGCCCAATTACAGAAACAAACCATGTTCAATCTTAAATTATGATTATTTGGGGGGTTTTACAGAAGAAAATACTAATTTAAAGAATATTATCTGATTTTAATGTATCCTTACCAGTACAGGAAATCCTAAACACTGAATTCAACTTAGCACATTAACTTTTCTGTGCTGTTTTATAAATGCTGCACATGTGTTTTGGCATATCTGTGTTTATATTTGCATTGTTTTTGAGAGTGCAGTGCATTTATCCTAATGTGAGTGTTTTTGGCTGTTGTAGCGTGTTTTCTCCTGTTGGCCACCGTACATTCTATATACAAAATTCTCAATGTCTTGTGGAATGAACCAATTCAGGTTAACTTCACAATTTGATAAATTCATATTAAGATAAATCATATTATATTGTTAGTATCACATTCCATTGTTATACATTTATTTTCTTCTTTAGCAAATAGTTTTTTTGTTTAGTTTTATATCAAACAATCATCCGTTATGTGAAAGTTCAGCTGTGACATAACTTATGTCACAGCTGAACTTTCACACTCAATTTACTGATATCATTTATAATACTTTGCAATAGATTTACAACCATCAAACAATAAAAGCTTGCAGGCATTACAATTATTTCCTGTGATGCGA
>NW_011333025.1:74712-93384 GCF_000735185.1 Notothenia coriiceps
GGGGGGCGGGGGGTCTGAAATGTTAAGGAGAGCAAGGAAGGGTCTATTTGTTCTATTCATCAGATTAATAAATTTTGTTCTTTTCTTATAGGATTTAAAGTGGGGGGTCTCAGTGGAACACAAAGTTGCATTTGGCCATAAATGCACTCTAAAGATTGAGTCCTTTTTTTTAACTATAAACAGCAGCCTTCACTGTATCCTGCCTTACAATAAAGTTATATTAATAATAAAGTATTATATTATCAAACAAATAAAATATATTATGATCTTTCACAGCACACAACCTGTTCTGCTAATGGGTTAATTGAAAATATTACAGAGTTCAAGCCCCTTAGCAACCACATAGCCCCAACCTTCATCCCGTTCTCTAATTCAGTCACTATTATAAGAAAATAAAAAACTGTGACTGAATAGAAAAATATGAATTGAGCAGCTCCAAAATGCTTGGTCAACAAGAAACACCCTTTGTTGCGTTTACCATAATTCTGGTGAGTGGTAATTCCTTGTTGGTATCCAAATGTGATGGTCGCATTATCATATTATACTTTAAATTAGGTTTGAGTTGAGAAATTATGGGGGAGAGTTTTACATTTTTCATAAGACAAGAGGAGGTTCCAGACCAAACATTAATGGCATGCATGTGCATTCAGGTGCTTTTTGACGGTCCCATTTTCAGAGTTGAAGTTAGTTTGAAGATGAAATGTAAAGACACCATGGACAGTACAAACAAGATGTAATTTGTATTTAATTGCAAGCTTTCAACACATTGATAGCTGTTCCTGAGATGTTCCAACTTGAGGTGGTTTTCATGGGAATTTTTCAAGTCGGGAACCTCATTTTTCCTATTCTTTTTACAAGGCACAAATGCCCTATTTTTCTAAGGTAACGAAAGTGAAGAATATATTACATATTTCTTGTACACAATATGGAGGGAAATACTAATTTATAACTAAACCTAGTAAATCAGTGGGCTTTCACCTTTGAATCCGGGGGTAGATACTTAACTAGTATGTCTGATGTGGTGGTTGGTAGTATAGGAGCCCCACAGGGGACTGTGCTGTCTCCTTTCCTTTTCACCTTATACACCTCTGACTTCCAATATAACTCAGAGTCATGCCACCTGCAGAAGTTTTTGGATGACTCTGCAGTGGTAGAGTGTATGAGGGATGGACGGGAGGAGGAGTACAGAGTGATTTTGTAGAGTGGACTGGAGGAAATCATCTGCTTCTGAATGTGGCCAAGACCAGAGAGATGGTCATTGATTTCAGGAGAAAGAGGACGTCTCCTCTGCCCCTGTGCATTCTAGGAGAGGATGTGGCTGTTGTGGAGGACTACAAGTACCTGGGAGTGCACTTAGACAACTGAATGAACTGGAGGATCAACACTGACGCTGTGTACAAGAAGGGGATGAGCAGACTCTATTTTCTGAGGAAGCTGAGATCCTTCCACGTGTGCAGCAAGATGCTGGAGATGTTCTACCAGTCTGTTGCGGCCAGTGCACTCTTCTTTGCTGCGGTCTGCTGAGGGGGCAGCATAAGAGCCGGTGACACCAGCACCCTCAGCAGACCGCAGCAAAGAAGAGTGCACTGGCCGCAACAGACTGGTAGAACATCTCCAGCATCTTGCTNTCCTTCAAGCAGTTTAAAGTTTTGTTTTTTGTTTAGTTTAGTTTTTTGCCTGTCCTTGTTTGTCTCCCCTCCCTCAAAAAGTAAAGCGTCTTTGGGTTCAAGAAAAGAGCTATAGAAATACAATTTATTATTATTATTATGATAAGGTAGTACCCATAGAGTCCAGTAGAGGGCCGCCCCCCAAATTGTCTGTGCACGTCCCTGGTCTATCAATACCTGGAGCAGAAGGAGGCAGATTCATAAATCAATCCTGCCTTTCAGGTTCTGATTGTACAAGAGCAATGACAAAAGCAGGACAATAGGCCATGTCAGCAGGATACTGTTTTTATCCAAACAAAAGCACAGATTTCAAGTGGATATGTTAATACAAGTTATTCAATTGCTGCGTTTATTAACTGCTGAATTATGAAGCAGAAATACATTTTAAACCGATTGTGTAATTTTGCACATACAGTATTTCCCGGAATAAAAGCAAAACGCTGAATGGAGGAAACACAACATTACACTGTAAGCTTTTTTACTTGACAAACAGATTGATGATTTTGACCAGAGAAATGACAATGATGGAATACGCCATGATATTAAAAGACTGGTCCAATGAACAGTACTTGATGTGTTGGCATTGACAACTGAAATCAATTCCAAATGTCATTAAAATTATATATTTTCTTCTTTTTCATTCCCCGGCCTTGCTTGCTATCCCTCAGCGGTAACGGCATGATAAATGTGTAGGGAGAGAGTTGCACGCCACTTCTGCTGGGCTGACAGTGTGGGACGAATGATGTAGTGGCTACTAATGCTCTTTACCGTAAAAGAAGCAATAGCTTTACTGGACCAATACTTGACTAACCAGAGGATGCCAAGGGTTCCTGATTGGAAACACCTCGCGCGATCTATCTGGTTTCAAAATGTTCTTTAAGGGCTGAACTCGCTGGTACAGGAGCCCATTAGACTTGAGTGGTGACATGTGTGACAATCTGTGGTTAACACTTTGTCTGCTGCTCACTGTTTGCATTCTATTTACCTAAAATGGTGCAAGGGCACTGATGGGGTGTGACCTCTTGTCCCGCTGCTACCCTCAGTTGGGAAATCAATGAAGCGCGTGTGCAAAAAGGGCTCCCTACGGACAGTCCACATCTGCACAAATAAGCTCTGTTTTGTCACCACCATTTTTTCTCAGCTCTGTCAGATGAGATCAGTAGGAACAAATGTGCCACATTTTACGCACCTACTGCCGATCTTCACACACAAATAACCATCAGAAACCCAAGGGACTGGTGATGCTGGCCAAACTTCACACATCGTAAAAAATAATAAATAAATAAGAGAAGAAGGACACACAACTATCATTATTATCAGAATCAGGTTTACTTCCAAGTAGGATTTTGCTTTGTGTAAAATATAAGTAAGAACATTTGTTAATATAAAATAGGAGCAAATTGAGAAATGTAATTTAAAAAACAATGTACAAACCATTATCAAATGAATTTAAAACATGTTTACAAGAAATATATAAAAAAGAAAACAATAGCAAAATGAAAAATAACAGTGAAAAATATAAATGCGGTATATCCCAATTATTGTATGGTCGACTATTACGATAAAGAAATGTACATACACATGTATCCCTTGGACAGGGGAATTATTGCTTAATATGGCTATAATTAAAATGTTAAACATCAGGTTTTTTTTTAAAAACATGCGTGTTTAAAGTTAAAACCTCTTTTTCTGTCTTCCCTCTTACTGTATGCTGCACATCCATCTGCTTTCCAGGCCCTTCGGTTGGCTGTGGCCTTATCTTTGCTCGATGCTGTACAGTATATGAGTTTCTTGCCTGGGGTCTGTTAGACATGCAGAAAGCTGAGCTGTGCACATTAAGGTTGACAGATTAGTTTACATTTGGTTTGACACAACAAGAGAAGGCCTCAGCTTGCCTGCAGTGATGGCCGCTGCTCCCTGGGTTGCTTCAGTGTGAAAGCATGGGCCTGCCAAGAGACATATGGAGGTCCAAACCCTGACCAAGTAGAACCTGCCCATGGGTTCACAGCCCCCGTGCCCTGTACCACAAGGTGAATCATCTATATGGGAATCCATACATACCAAGTAAAGCAGAAGGAAGCCCTAAGGAAGATTCTGTTTCTAAATTAGTGTCCACTGGAGGCTGCATTACGGAAGAATGCATAATCAGGCTTGAAGTGCACTTAATTCACAACTGACCATCTCAGAGAGGGGAAACAAGTCAGTCAGTCATGTGCTTATTCGTGAGATTGACTGTGATTCTTCTACACTCATTCTAAGATTAATTATGACATAAATCATGCTGATTGAGTCACATGCTTTTTTTAAACAATGATAAACAGACATATCAAACTAATACACAATGTCCTCCTTACACCTTATTAATTCAGTCCCTTCTCTGTGAGGACACCTCTCTAAAAGTGTAGCGCAGCTGCTTTGAGATGGCTCAGGTCCCATGGCTGAACCCCGCCACACAAACACACACATGCACACAGACATAAACACACACACACACACACACACACACACACACGCACACGCACACACACACACACATACACGCACACGCACACGCACACGCACACGCACACACACACCTTCTTTCCCCTAGAGTGGACTCCGCAGCTGTTCCTGTTGGGAGTCTGCTTGATTTGGATAGGGCTAGAACAAAGTCTACACGATTGTAGGGAAATGTGTTGCCCTGAGGAAGATGAGTAGTCAAAACAAACCTCTGATATTGAACAACATAATAGATAATTGGAGATATCAGAGAAAAGTATTTGCAGTACTGTTTTTGACTATATGTTACAAGTAACCCAATGAGGTGCCCTTAAGCAAGGTTTTTGACCCTGCTTGGCTTTAATGACAATCCCTGATGCCTTATGTTTAGATCACAGCTGTACTTGTGGGCTCCTTTATGACTGTATGAAACTGGGCATTTAAAACAAAAAAATGTTTTGAATTATGCCAACAAAGCTCAATAATAGATCTACAAAATTGTTAATTTATGAAGTAAAACTGCAGACAGAAAAGTGCTAACCCAACTAATAATATAATATAATATATATAATATAATATTTGTAGTTTTATTCTGTCATTCAAGCTACAGGTGCAGATTGTGTGCTCAGTCTTGGGGTTGCTTTTGGTGGGATTGATTCTAGCATTTGGGAGAAAAACAATTGTTCACCTGCACTGGTAGCTTCTTTGACACTTATAGTGTTGTACTATGTGCAATATATTTTTGTTTCTTTGCAGATGATACTCCACTGTATCTTTCTGAAACGGTTCACAAAATGTAGGTTATCAAGTAAAACAAATATTGCATTTTTTTGTATGTTTGGTAGTGAATCTATCTTATTGTGAGTTGGCTTCTTGGAAGACAACTGTAATAATGAATATATTGTTTTTATACTGCATGTCCTATCTGCACTACTTTCCTAGCTTTTTTCAACCTTTTCAATATTAGATCAGTCAAGTCCCTTTTCCGCAACAACAACTGTATTTATTTCTATACATTTAAATGAATATTTTAAATATATAAATACACAACATTCTAATTTGGAATTGTAATCACTTTCTATTTGGCCCTACTGCTCGTGAGATTTCAAAGTGGTGAAAACAGCACCATGCATTGCTCTGCATCAACTGACTTCGGTTAAGCAGTGCTACACTGCACATAATGGGAGTAAAAGCTATAGTTAGCATGCCTCACAGACAAATGGCATGTCCCAATTACATAATATACAGTACTAATTCAAAGCATATCTTTATTAGGCACTGGTTATGATAAATACATATAAATAAAGTAAACTGAAACAGCTTCATGTTATGTACCATGTTTTGTCATTTTATTTAATGTGTGTTTTATACTCAATGGTAAAACAGTACACAACGATGACCACTATAGACTTTGTATATGGGATTTGTTCTAGACCAATGGTTTAATTGATAGTTTTATAAACTGGCTTATTGCTAGCATGACAAGGCACATTATAACATTGATTTTATTTAATCAAACCCTAATAAATATGTTACTGTAGGTTTAAAATCATGTTATATAACTAATCAGTATTTACATCGTTCTATAAATTATGATAATTATTATTATTTCGTCTTTACTGACATATATAGGTGAAGTATTAAAGGAAAATAAGGGACATATTTAACATCCAGCCTCCCCTCGTCCAGTGTATCCCCTTATTGATCTCATCACAATCAGGGAGGCCAATGAGGCGTGAACAGAGCAGGGCTTTCTGATTGCGACTGAAACAACACTGACCTCAGGTCATTTCATACTTCTGTTACATATTATGAAAAACATACAATGTTTGACTTAACCTCAAATACGATATGAGAAGAAAAAGAAAGTTCTTTGTTTGAGGATAAATATAGAAAACAATAACTCTTATAGTACCGTTCTCAGTCTGACAAAACTAAATGTATCTGCAATTTCAAAGTAATGCCTTAATTACATTAGCCAGGGTGATAGCTGCAGAGCGACAACATCCCATTCATTATCTATGCAGACAAGCAGAGAGGGAAGAGGGCAAGAAATCTTTACAAAAATGTCAACAACTGAATTGAAAGTGGCAATATGCCACTACAGCTATGCATATGTTGGTGTCAAACACGAGAGCTCTTGGCATAGTTAGCATGGGGCCAAATGGGCAGGCAATGCTGGCCTCAGTTGTTTCACTGCCATTTCTATCATCCACTTATGCCAGGGTAGATGAAGTGGTGGATCTGCATATGTGGATTGTGATTTGATGAGCCAGAAGATGTGCTTTAGTGGACAAGAGAAAGGGACCTGTATAGTGAATAGATCTATGCTAGTGGCTCCGGTCACCTCCCTGCTTCTCGGATCTCAGTTGGAGAGGGTACCTGGTTGTAAATTCATTACTTGTGAGATATGAGCGGCCATCAGCGAGTCAATATGATGGGTTAAAATGCGTGTCCTTGCATTTTTGTTAATTTGCGCTCGGCTGCATTCATTGCCAGTACACGTCCAGATCTGTTGGCCAGGTAATAGGCCACTACTTGTGAAGATGTGTTTAAGCAAGAGAGATAGTTAGACACTTTCAAATTATTAATTTGGAGTGCACTGTGCTCCATTGACCAAGGCCATTCACTTACATTCCCTCAGACACAGTGTCACAGTGTGTGAAGGAGGCACCTGCTGTCACCACTACATCTGAGATCAAAAGAGTTTAGCTAAATGCGTGTATTTGTTTGAATATAAGTATTCAAAAATGCAGACGTTTTAGCACTTAAATATCAGCAATGTATTTCTGCCACGAAACTTTTCTGATCTCCTGTTTCATCAGCATGAGGGATTGCCTCTTTGAAAGTGACTCGTGTGCCATTCCTGCTGCTGATGCTATCAAACGGCAGATTGTAGTACATCGCAGCGGTCTACTACCTGTCTGATTTAAGATAGTGGTGTGCAGGACGTCAGAAATGGCTATTGCTGACAGCTGATGCAATTTATACTCATAGATAGATTACAAGATGATGGGTCTGGGTCTTGGGGCAGATTCACCTTCCTACCTGATCATAAAGGTGTCATGGTGGCTACTTCACTGCACAGTCCTCAATATGAAGATGTTTTTCAGAAGGGCTCATATACATTTGAGTTTGTGTCAAATAATGATTTATTTGGTGATTTTGTTTAGACTAATTTCAGAGTTAATATTAAACTTGTCAATACAACTTATTGTACGGTGTTTAATGATCGGAAAACATATTGTTTAGCATTGGTAACCATTTAACCTGTGAGGTCAAATGGTTTGCTCGTGGCTGAAAGTAAAAAGAAATCCAATAAATAGAATAAATGTCTGTAAGATTAACATGGTATTTCACACCATTTACAGTTATCACAATGGACAATACATTTGAGGAGTTTGACAGCCAAGTAAGTTCTTATAGCCATTCAGTTAAAGAGGCATGATGCATGTTGGGGTTTTCCCTTGACTGTATTTTGTTATATAGATTTTTGTGCATGTAAAAATGAGCCTGGAAATTAGCATTAAATGTCCATTTATTTGATAATCTGGACGGTGGCTCTCAGCTTGTCATATTTCTTATGGTACCTAATTGGATGAATATATATATCTTGACTCTACTGCAAACCAAATGATGGTGGATATTGTGAGTCATTATATATTATTATAATAGATGATATATTACAGTATTGGCCTTCTGCAATAGTGGCCCACCGCTGTCTGTGCCACCCCCTCAATGAAAGTTATTAAATTAGACAGATGGTTAATGGTTCTTGATTGCAATGACCACTCAGGGCTTGGTGTTCCTCTCCTTTGACCGACCTTTGGTACAGGTCAGACAGTAACATAAAGTACAATAGCTAGTCTGGAGTGTGCACATTGTTCTGGTTTGTGTGTGGGCGCAGTCATTTATCTGTCCAGATGAATGGCCGGGGAGATACAAAGGCCTTCCTCAGAACTGTGGGTGCAGACATTTGGCCTTTGGAAGCCAAATTGTTAGCCTGCCTGGTTTTACTTGTGATTGAGAGGGGAAATGTTGGTATCTTCTGGTCATCGGTAAAGGTGCAGCAATGAAGACTGGCCACTAGAAAACATGGTTGTGCTCCAGACTGAGATGTGGCCTATAGCTTCAGAATAAAAAAAAAAAAGCGTTTCGCTTATGTGAAGATATTAATATTCAGTTTTTTCTAATGTATACTGTACAGCTAGATTCAGATCTCTTGTCATTTTGGCAGAAACCTGTAGATATGTCAACACATTCTCTAAGTAGAATAATTACACCAGTGGTCATTTACATTATGTAACACTTATTACATAACTGGCATTTTACTCTAGAAAAAAGGCAAAGTTTACATCCTTTGTATCTCTTACAGTCCAGTTCACAACAATGAAACTCCTGTATTTTACTCACTTATCTTTATACTCCAATACATCAAAATAACACCATTTGAAATACAACAGAAGAAGAAAAAAGGCAAAGTTTGCTTGTGACACCCAAAATTGATAGGGTTGCATTCGTCTAGTTGCACTTTTTGCATTTAAATTGAATAATGTTTGTAAATTAATTTGAATGACATCGGCATAAGAACTCAAAGAACAATGAAGAAATTGTTTTAGTGTTTTTGGCTTACATAGTGTACTATTTGTTTAGTAGTCTACTCACTGTGTAATTTGTAATTTAGCACTTAATATTAAATAAAGGAAATCCACAAAATAATGTAGAATGTCGTGAAGCAAAGGACACTGCAGAGGCAGCCCTTTTTTTTCAGAATGCTTCCGCCCAGCTATAGAAATAGGTTTATTGTATTCACACCAACAGAAATATAAGTCATCAATTTAACTGACATTTCATTTCAGTAGAACATTGTCATTGTTTTATTTGAATTCTTCTTTAGGAAATGCATTGTTGTTGAAAAGTCAAATGTAGGATTTTCTAACACATGTACATATATGAAAGAAGGGTTAGTGATAATACAGAGGCTCAAGGTCAGCACACAACCGGAGCTGATCCAAAAGCGAATATCAGGCTAAATAATGTCTGCAATAAATAACATCTCCACATTACTGTAAAGGGCTAATAAGTAAGATTGTACTGCCTCGTCGCACAAAATGACCATAATATATCTGCGGTGGGTTGATGGGATTATTGATCAATACAAGTGAATCAACACAACTCACCAGGTGCCCAGATTTCCTCTACAATTTCTAGTTTAGGCTTGCTGTCCATTGGAATCTCAAGAGATGTCCTCCTTTCTACGCATTTCTATTTGCACCTGCTTCAAGATTGAGGGTGTTTTAAGCAACATACCGCCATCTCATTTTATTTTCAAAACTAAAATAGTGCCTTTGTGTTACTTAATAATTATATTTATTTTGCAACTCATTCCCAGGTGGCTCAAGTGTTTGGGAAATAATTGAGAATTCTGAATGTGACTTCATGTCAGGCACAGCCTGTAATCGTTATTGTGTAGGTTTGGTTGATGGAGACTTGTGACCGGAGGACACTTGTGAAAAACCCCTGCTTGCTAAAATACAGTCACAACAACTTCTATAACTGTGTGAACCATTATTTCCTAATGCAATCTGTGTAGGGTGTTAAGGGCCAGTCTGACATCTGAGGTGCTAAATGCTTAACCATTAGAGGTTGCTTAAAGGATGAGCATGAATTTGATAGGTGAACTTCCTCTTTAATTAAGATGAATAAAGAACCTCTGTTTCTTACTAGTTCTGTTCATTTAAATAAAATGTATCCAGTAATTAATGGAGTCAGTGAGACAGACTCCAGTCACAAATTTGATGTCAAAATTAAAAAAAGACTTGCAATTCGACTTGTACCTCTACTTGGACTTCAACACGTATGACTTCATGGAATTGAGCCTTTTGACTGAATATATTTAGTACCTTCCGCCAGCACAAAGATTGAAATGAAAAAAGTGTGCCACGAATGAATGAATATTCCTGAATTTTCTTAGAAAAAAACAGCCAGACGTCACTGTTATCGACTCCCAACAAAAAATTGACTTATTGGAAAGCATATCAAGTGACATGAGAGAACCTTAAAATAGCTTTTGCGTACACAAATTATTTGTTGGTCAACAAAAAAATAAAATCGGTATACAAAATGTACAGGTCCAAAACAGCATTAAATGTGTAAAATAACACATGACTTCCTAAGACTCTAAACTCAAAGTTTGGGACTTGAGTCCTGAGTAGCAAAACAAATTCAGTCCTACCTCTGGTCCTAAATAGAAATGTGACAGGGTGTCAGCTCAGGAAAAAACTGTGTCATTGAGAATGGAGGGCCCGCCGAACGTATAATGTGTTTTTAACTTTGGAGGACAATCAGGGTGACGACGGGACATTAAGAAGTCACTGCACTGACCAAGAAATAGTCCCGCACAAACCCCATTTCCATTCTTTATGCTAAGCTAAGCTAACCAGCTGCTGTCTGAAGCATCATATTTGTCGTAGAGGCTTTATAATGTTATAGAACTAACTCTCATCAAGAAAGCAAAAAATCCTATATCCCAAAATGTCGGAGTTTTCTCTAAATAGACTTTCCTTGATTAAAGTGTGTACCTTTTTTAAATACCCTAATATGTGTTATCAAATTGGGTGTAACTTCGTGATTGCTTTGTGTAGCTGTGATACGCTGTCAGCACGGTTAGGCACAATGTTTACGTCATTGACTTTTACATTTTACGTGTCATTGATAATTAAACTAAAATAATAACAAAATGCCTAAGAAATGGACCTTTAATGTTTTACCTGTGTGTCACCATTAAGCCTGACATGTAATGTCTAGCTATAAAAAATGATAGTGTCCATCCATGGCTCATTTAGCAAATAAGATAATATCTCTTCACGTACCTGCCTGACAGTCACAGAGCCTCCCACTAATTTTCTATATGACTTACTTCTCTTTGCTTATGTGATAAGCCGTGATGAGCCGTGATAGTAACCTAATCTTGTAACTTCTTGGCAGCTGTGAGCTATCTCATCAATTACAAAATCCCAGCGGAGGATTAATTCCCAAAAGGAATAAGTAAAATATTATTATCCAATTACGATCTGCTTACAGCTGTGTAATTATACTTGACCACTGTTCTTCCTGCTATGTGATGAGGGGATTGCTGAAGTCCATCTCTTTTTAATTAACCTGCATGCATGTGGCCCTGAAAATTCACAGAATGGGTTGATGCATTGGTGTTAACTCCAATTATCAATCAATCCCATTCAAGCCAAAACATGTAACATTTACCAACCACTAACAGATGGTTGATCTCTTAAAATAGCGTTTTTTCGTGAACAATTGAAGTGATTTTATTCATCTTTGCCTTTTTTGGGATTGTTATTTTAACAAGAAACACATGAAAAGCAACATCACACTCTAAAAGTAGTTTTTTGCATATTTATCTTTTTCAAAAGAATCTTAAAACAAATCAAAAATGGCCCCACATCTTAAAATAGCTAATGTGAAAATAACAGAATTAACTGATCCTTTATTATTTAAGAGAGCCTGCTCTTCCTACAGCTGCACTACTGTACATTACGTTGCTATATTGCTTTTAACATGAAGCATGAAGGAAGTTGTTGTTGTCATTAAATATGGTGTATGTACCTGATAAAAGTGGAACATTCACTCTACATCCAGCCTAATGGACAGGACACATGCTGATGGAATGTGGTCCATTGGGAGAATTCCCCTCGCTTGTTTCTGATTGGAGCAGAAGAAAAACAACCCTGTATGAATGAGAACCTTTTAGGCCAAAATGCCACATACATTTCTGCAAGTCACAATAAGAAACAGCTTATCCGTGTTTTTAATGTTTCTGCTAGTCCCTGTTTATTCATCTTTTTTTATTTTTGTTTGTTTACTAACACTCCACACTCCATGCTTGCTCCAACAGTCCCTTGCATCACTATTCTAACCCCTCTCTATGGACTTAAAAGCTTTTTCAATGCATCTCAAAATATTTATGAATCTAAATACAGTTATTTTGCTTCAGCAACTGAGTGCAAGTGAATGCTGCAGCAGAAACCGACCTATAGAGCCATATTTGCAGACTCAAGCATAAGAGTCCATTTGGCCAGTGCGAGAGACTATTGACTCTCTATCGGAGGATGGCTAATGGCACTGAGAGAACATGTTTTTTGCGTGGAAATGGATTAGGTCATCTCAGCGGCTCATAGTGCACTGTGCCACCTACTCTGCAAACAGGGGCAGGATTGTAAAATCTTGAGGGACAAATCATTATTGCATGTACATGAGTGTATGTGTATGTGTGTGTGTGTGCAGCCATGCATGGTTGTGTGTATTTGTACATTTTTTGTATGTGAAAGCGTAATAAGCATCACAGCCCTCAATCTATTCCTTCTTCCCGGCTCAACCGCCAGGCACATCGCCTTAGGTCTGTTTCATATTGTGAATTAATTATTCTCTGCTGTAATTGTGTTAAAGCTTGTGTCTGTGTGTGCATGTGTGTGTTTGAGTGACTGTGTGTGTACTTTGTTATTGCAAAATAAATGACAGAGCATAGTATTATTTCCCATGTAGCACATCCAGACCTCACATGTTTGAATGCATTACCTCCTTTTGCAAATGCTTCTCCAATGCCAATCACATTCTTTTGAATTTGAAAGATGGAGAGGAAGAGAAAAAGGGAGGAGTATTGGGGGTGAGGGTGTAAGGTGGCTACTCCTCACTCTTTGTGGCGCCGTGCTTGTTAATAAGGAAAAAAAAATCCTAAATGCAGCTATGTGCACTGGAAAGCCTCTGCTTGCTGAATTTTAAAATACCTTTGGCATCATTGTTTTTTTTTCCTCCTGTGTGTATACAAGCTGCAAGCAGTCACGCAGCTGTTTCCATGGCAATATCTATCTGTGTGAGGAATTCATTAACCCTTTCTCGTAGGAGTTCCGTGTAGAAATCCCACGTAGAATACAGATAGGAAAAGAGGAAAGGAGGCTACACGGGGCAATTCTTTCACAAAATGCTACTATTTATGAAATGCTCAATATTTTGGGCGTGTAGTGGTTGAATCCATGTTTTCTCTGGGAGTTGACATTCATTGTTCCCGTTTTCTGGAGACAACTTAAGGCTGTTTCATTAGGCTTTGACATTCGAATTTTTTAGGAAAACTTAAATGAGGACACTTTGAATGCAAATAAGGGAATCACACGCCAGAGGAGCAAAAATAATGACCATGTAGCCTCTACATTTCAGCCAATGGCATGCTGAGATCCACCTAGCTGAAAGACAGTGTTGTATAAAAGATACATGGAGTACAAAGAGGAATCTATGACATAAACATGTGGACAGCATGTACTTATTCGCACATGCAAAGAAAAACAAGGATACTTAGACATGCACTCACTCTCAAGAGGGAGAGAGCGGTATCACTGTCACAAAATAAAGACTTGCTGGACGACACGCAACACAGACGTGCTGTTTTCATATTGATAAACCATTGAGAAGATTAACCTCATGCCAGACCTTTACAAACACTTAATTAATTATTTTTGATTGTATCAATAAAAGGCCACGAGGGTCTGTTTAAATATGCACCACCCCGAATGTTCTATAAATGAAGAGAGTTGCAAAGGGACATGAGTGAGGTACGGGACAGAATTGCAGATTCTTATTAGTGTTTGTCCTCCATCAATAGCTATTTAGCATCAAGTGTTGTGCCGCGCCCATGCTAATTTTGGAGCCGGCGAGCCATGTGCACTCCTTCTGTGTGGAGGACGGATGAGTGTTTCAGGTCAGTTAGTGGAGTAATGCTTAGGTTTCTCTCTTAAGGGTGAACAGGTGTGTTAAGCTGCCAGACACACATGTCATTTCAACACATAAAAATACTTATTTTACAGCAGGTTTTTTGACACATCTTACCTTTTTCTAGTCTGATTAGTATTATTCAGACCCCCTGAGGACAGAACGCGTCATCATTATTGATCTTCTTAAAATATGTATTACATTTTCCCTGCCTTTCTTCAAGGGCCATGACTTCCTTGTTTATGGTCGATCAGGATCATGTTAATTAATTTCCAATTATGTTGGAACATTGCTGTGAGCCATCCAACATAAGAATTGAACAATCAAGCATGAAACCGAGTGGTAAATATTATAGCTGAAAGTCTTTCATTTTTACAGCCATGTTTAATAATCGGAGGTCATAAATCATAAACAGGATTTCCATCTGCCACCCTGTGGTGTGTATATACTACAAAATGGTCAATAGAGGATATTATTCATGTGATGCATCATTCTGGCTTGTTTACATCATTGTTTTTCTTCCTGCAGAGATGGACAAAGCGGAAGCATTAGCATGCATTTCCCTTCTCTCTCTATCTATACGGTTTGAGTATAAACAGCGCTCGTCACAAGTATTTGGAACATTGTGGTGCAGTTCAGCCTCAACGAGCAACACACTGCACTTTGATTGGGCTTTCTGCGGTATCATAGCAACAATTGCCTGGTAGCCTGCTTGGAGGTAGTGCTTCAGAGCCGTGTGTTTTCAAAGCCTCCAATCTCATCACTGCGGTCAATGAATGGCGTGATGTACATTGAAGTTGAGGCATAATTTTCTCAGAGCTTGTCAGGAGCACCGTTACACAGCGGGGGGGTGAGCTCTCGCAGTGTATGATAGCATGCTGAACAGTGGATAATCATGGAGTTTAGTACCCCCGTACATATTAAAGCTGATTCAGCTGCTGTTAAATGCCTATTTATAGAACCTGGCACGGTTCTTGCATGGATCACACATTTTAGCTTGACTTTACACGAAGTTCATTTGGTCATGAGGGTCAGCTCAGGTCTCAATTTGTAAGCGTTTAGCTTGTGTGTGGCCAGGGGAATCATGAAAACACCTGTGGATTCTAGAACCGGCTGGCAAAGAGTGTCTCAATGGATACTTATTTACTTAATCTTTTTTTGGTGGCAACTTCTCTGAAGCAAAGACTTTTACCTTAACACCTCATCGCTGAATCTGAAAAGGCAATTATTTTCTGGAAGCCCCCGACGTACCTTCCTTAAAGTTAAACAATTTTGGTGGTTAAACATAACAGATGTAAACACGCGTGTTGTGTTTATGTTCTAAGCATGTTGGGGGCTCATGACAGCATCTTCCTGCCGAGTTTTGTTGTCCACTTCATTTACTGTGACATCACCTCTGAAAAACGATTGGCCACCCCGGTGCCATCCCATTTTTCGAACCCATGGCTATATAAGGGTAATACACACAGAATAAGAATATGTTTGATTTTAAGCGCAGTGGATAAATAATGAAAGCTTTATATTAAATGTGTCTGATTATTAGGTCTGTTTATCTTTTAAATGACACTTCTAAATACAGGAGTGTAATCAAGGCAGGCTAGTCAAACCAAAGTCTGGACATAGGACTGTCCATCTATTCCATTTGAGTCAAGTCTTGGCAACACAATGCTAAAAAGACACAGGTCATCGAGTTCAGACCTAAATCAGGGCAATACTGCAGTCTCTGTGTCTCCAGGGAGGATTCCTGCTCTGTTTTCACAAACCAGGATGAGACAGTGTTGAAACAGACTTTATTTAACCAGTAAAGGAGAGCTCTTTCACAGTTAGGTTGACCAAACATGAACTTGAGCCCCCATTGAACCTCGTAGTTACAGCCTGCTTTGCCTTAAATTAAACTTAACTTCTGCATGAGAAGCCCTGATTGTGTTCTCTAATCAAAGGGAGTACACAAAGTCCCTCAGCACATTAACGTTAAGTGAACTCTCATTAAGTCAGCCCCTTTTATAAAACGCATATATCCACTCGTGTCACAGACTCCAGGAGAAGTTGCGCTAGGAAAGAGGGAAACATGTTAAAAAATGTCTAAACACATGGGTTAAATATATGGTGTGTTGGGGTGTTTGACAGGTATGAACAGTAGGAAGAACAGGGAGTGACTGGAAGGCACCAATGCATTAACCATGTGATACTATTTATATCATAGGAGCAAGGGTGACCCAGTAACTCACATGTGTTATGCAACATATGAATGGAGCAGAAAAGAGCATGTGAGATACACATCTCTGGGGCTTGGGTCTCCTTGTCATAGATGTCAAATAAAGATAATTGCAATAATCAGGGAGTTATTTTTAAGTTAATGGCGGGAAACACAGACTGAACATTCACAGATATAGGGGGATCCAACATGGTGTCACACAGGTTCTAACTCCATATTGGACTCCATTACTGTACTGTACTGACACTGCTCTTCTATTATCTATAACATATGGGGGATGGACTCTCTTCAAAGAATACATTTATGGATTAGTCTACTTTTTCAGCAATTATCCAGCACACAATTACCATTGCCTTGGCACCTATGCATTAATTACATATTACTTGTTAGACACTTTTATCCAAAGCGACTTACATACTCAATACAATCCCCACAGGAGCAATTTTGGGGTGTAGTGTCTCAGGGACACAACGACATGCTGACTGCAGTGGGGTTTGAACCTGTGACCCCCTAATCCCAACACCAAGGCTCTACCCACTGCGCCACATGCCTCCCTTAATAAAATGATAAAAAAATCAGAGTACGTCAAGCTATTTTTTTTCTTAAATTGCCTGGTGAATAATTTGCATTTAAATAACTAAATCCCATTCTGAAAACCAATCTAAGATAATATAAAATAAGATGGTACTTTATTGATCCCAATTTGGGAAATTGTTTGTGTTGCAGCATCATAAAAGACAAGGCATTTTACAATAAAACAAAACTACAAATCAACAAGAATAGAAAGAAAAGAAAAGAAAATAGAAAATATACATGTTTAAATAGAAAATATACATGTAGATATTATATATGCAAATATATATATTCAAAAATATATGACATATGGAATATGGAATATTAAATATTGAACAGATTATATATGTGTAAAATGTACAGCAAGGTTTTATTCCAAGAGAAACTATGGAGCAGAGATTTATCTTCTAGCCAGAGGTGATTTATTGTACAGAGTTATTGCAGTGGGCAGGAATGTGTTCCTGTATCGGTCCTTGTGACAGCGGAGCTGCAGCAGTCTGTTGGAGAAGGAGCTCCGTTGACTGTCCAGCTGCAGGTAGAGAGGATGGGTGGGGTTATCCATCATGGACAACAACCTGTTCAGTGTCCTCCTCTCCACCACAGCTTCAAAGGGGTCCAGCTTGATGCCGATGACAGACCCAGCTTTCCTGATCAGTTTATTGATCCTGCTGGTGTCACCGGCTCTTATGCTGCCCCCCCAGCAGACCGCAGCAAAGTAGAGTGCACTGGCCACAACAGACTGTTAGAACATCTCCAGCATCTTGCTGCACACGTGGAAGGATCTCAGCTTCCTCAGAAAATAGAGTCTGCTCATCCCCTTCTTGTACACAGCGTGAGTATTGATCCTCCAGTTCAGCCCATTGTCTAAGGGCACTCCCAGGTACTTGTAGTCCTCCACAACAGCCACATCCTCTCCTAGAATGTGGCTGTTATGCCAGACGGCAGCCGACAGAACAGTTTGTTGCTGGGGTGATGGGGGTCTTTTATAATCCTGAGGGCTTTCTTTAAGGTTAACCTGGTATTTTTACTCCACTACATTTATTTTAGTTACTTTACAGATTTGGATTAATGATGTGAAATATAAACAACCCTTAAAGCAGACTTTAGTTACACCTGAGTAAAATTCAGGGAAGGTGATTGTCAAGTGCCAACAATCAGGAGAGATATTTGATAGTTGGTGCTTGAGAAGACTACATATTTATCTGCTGATCCCTATTATATATTCATTACTCGTTATTCTCTACTAATAGTTAATTAAAGACTGTATATAGTGGTATTTTGCACATCCCTTTCAGGATTTCAAGATTTTCTAAGGTTTATTGACATATCAAATACACAACTACGGTGTAGTTATGCAATGAATGAAAAACTTGGGTCACAGGTTCCTCAACAGTGCATTACAAGACATCTATCGATATGTGTGTATACCTCCACCATTAAACTGTCATATTCTGCACATTTATTATACTATATACATACATTAGAGTATAATTCATAATGTATAATATCAGTTAAAATAAGAGCTTCAACATAGTTAACTTTGCAGGAAAGCAATATATTAGACGTTAAGTACTTTGTCAGGCTTAATATCTGTAGATAGATACCCCCAAAGCTTTTTTCTTATTTGAAAGAAGACCTTAATCTAAAATATTATTTAATGTTTAAATAAAAGTTAATTCGTTTTTCTGTTTTGCACCTCCTCATATTAATATCTTTGTACATCCTGCACTAAACTGTTTTATTGTAGAGATCACTTGCAGTATCTTCTTGATTTTTTATATTCTATATAATTGACCTTCTACTTTCCCCCTATAAAATTATATACTTTTAATATTTTTGTCATCAAATAACATTATTCAACAAAAATAACATTATTCAACAAAAATAATTCAATAACGTGCTTTAACCACGAAGCGGTTCACACAAAGTACACACAAGGTACACACAGCATACTAATAATAA
>NW_011333025.1:93424-93656 GCF_000735185.1 Notothenia coriiceps
GAAAACATTATCCAAATGTTGCTTTGAAAATGTTCTTCTTTTGTTATCATGTAATAATAATAATAATAATAATAATAATAATAAATTGTATTTCTATAGCGCTTTTCTTGAACCCAAAGACGCTTTACTTTGTGAGGGAGGGGAGACAAACAAGGACAGGCAAAAAACTAAACTAAACAAAAGACAAAAAAACAAAACAGAAAAAGCAGTCAGGAGGAAGTTGGTTGAGAGG
>NW_011333025.1:97171-120784 GCF_000735185.1 Notothenia coriiceps
GGCGGACGGGGGAGACAATGGTGAACTGTATGAGTTTGTGGTCAGAGAGTAGAAAGGGGCAGGGGTGGAGGTTGAGATGGGAGGTTAGTGGAGCAGACAAGGTCAAGGATGTGTCCTTTATCATGGCTGGGGAAGGTGACATGTTGTGTAAATGAGAAATTGTCCAGAAGGGAGGAGAATTCAGAAGCGTGTTTGCAGGTGGGGGAGTCCATGTGGATGTTGAGGTCGCCGAGGAGTAACAGACGTGGGGAGAGGGATGAAGCAATGGTGAGGAGTTCAGTGAGATCAGAGAGGAAGGAGGGCTGTGGTTTGGGGGGGCGGTAAATGAGGATAACTGTCAGCGAGGGAGGGGCTTTGAAGGCGAGGAATTCGAAGGATGGTACTGAGGGGAGGGTGAAAAAAAAAGCATGAACAATTATTTTAGCCGGCCTGGCTAAAATAACTGGATGGCCTACCTGCCTGCCAGCCTTCCATCTCGTGCACATACTTATCTGGTGCCCTCATTGGTCATGTGCACGTTCGTGTGTGTTGGAGGAGGGGCTCTGTAAGAAAGTCTGAAGGAAGGTGTAGATTTTTTTCGGTTGCATAGTTTCAAATTCTAGCTCACTCGAGCTGGTTTCTCCATTCTTACCCTACCTTTAACGCCTAATTTACATATCAATGTGACGATTGTGATGACGTTATTAGATACACATTTTACTGTATTCACCTTTAGTGTCTCCCCTTAAGTACAGTACATTAGCCATGATAAATTGCCATAGCTAAACCTTGAGCTAACTTATCCATTAGCTAGTAGCCTAGTTAACTATATTTGTTTTTGTCTTCTGGCTAATTAGCTGTAAACTTGAGACATTGGCAGTTTAGTCATTTGTTCATCACCACTAACCTTCAAACAAGCCAAGAAAAGCCGGCATAAGATGAGACTGTAGGTGGGAGGTGCTGCTAACTGTCATTCTGAAGTGACTGCCGATGTCCGCACCGCTGTGCGCGAGACGTGGAGGGAGGGTAGAGAGAGCATCGGAACTTCACAGTCTAATCTACCTACCTGACATTCTTATTTTGTATTCAATCAATATATTTTTGGAAAGGGAAACTGTGCGCCAACAGCAGCAGATTTTTTTTTTAAAAGGAAGAAAAAAGGGGCACTTTCTCAAGCCCACTTTGATGTCTATGTGTGCACGTGCTGATAGACCACTGATCACAACGCATCTCATTGCCAGTATTGATTGCGCTTCATTTCAGGGTGGGGGGCTGTGACCTTAGGTACTATTGTGGATTGCCTGACTGTTACTCACTTCACGTCAAGGGTCACACGCGGCCCTGAAACAACCCCGGCAAAAGATTGCTCCTTCAATTGTTCATGGTGAGCACTCTGTCTGATTAAACCATGGCGTACCCTCTGGTGTGATGCCTTATTTTTGGCTCAATGTACAACGTTACAATTAGGGATGGAACTAAATGTCCATATAGAAATGCGAACGTCAGCCAGGAAACCCATAATAAAGACAATTAAGGCTGCACAATATTTCAAAATCAACATTGGTCACAATGCAGGACTTGTGTTGTCAAGCTGGAAATGTATCTCCAACATGTCATACTACTACTTTTTGTTAATAGCAAGTGACATGCAGGCTCTGCATACACAGCAGACCACATTCAAATCAATGCTGATCACTTTATCAAACAACCAAACGAGCCCTGGTAGTCGATGAAATGAAAATCAGAAAGATAAGGAGATTTGGTTGCAAGAAAAAATAAGTCAGTTGTACAGAAATATTTTAGCTGCATAAAAGGATGACCAATAATAGGCACAGTCGTTCTCTGATGATCCTTCATATTTTGCAACATTCATTTAATTACAACATCATCAAGCCTTAAAGACACTAACAATTAAATAGCTATTTTAAGCAAAAAGGTACAGCATAATATAAATATTTTACAGCAATAAAACTATTCACAAAATAAAATTGGCCGTGATATCCAAACAAACTTCAATACATGTTGTTAGAGAGTTGGTGGAAAAAAGCGTATTTAAATCCGCACCTACAGTCTATGTTATTTATTGCATTTGTGTGTGCTCTAATCACATGTTAATAGGCCTATTTATAAAAGCCTGTGTGTTAGCACGTGTGGGTGTGTGTGCAGCAGGTTCCATGTGTTTTGCATAATGAAACAGTCTTGAAATATCGCAGGTTTGTGCCTTCATTTGTGTTTGTGTTGGCATGCGTGGGACAGCTCTGGAAGTGTGACAGGTGAAGCCTCCACCTGGCCCCGCTGGGTCCACCTGCTCACTGGCTGGCATGTGACGCTGAGGGGGCCAAATGTTGCCACAGGGAACGGGCGGAACAGTGAAAGGATTTTTTTTTTAGGGGGCAATCTGGAGGGCCATGGGTGAGCACTTAGTTCCTCAGGGCTACTGGCATCTGTCTGCGATGGCGGGCTGGCACAAAAGGCAACACATAATTAACTTCATTATCTCACCTGGCATTGTTAGCGTGGGTGCAAGCATATTCTTTTATCCTGTGTGCAGGCTGTATATAATATGAGGGCTATGGTATATTTCTGTCTCCTGCTTAGGAGCGCCTCCCCCACCCCCCTCATGTTGCTACCATTATAGCTCCTAAGACTGTACTTCTCCCTCTATGTGTGTTTTTTTTGCATCTTATGCCACTGAACGCAGAAGCTGCCACTGACAGCATATGTTTGTGCTGCCTGGCCACGTGACTGGAAGGAATCCCGCACGTGGAACTGAATGCATGTCTTGTTCCTCCAACAGACAGTGAGCTACAATGGCTGAACATATTTTGACGAGGAGCTGAGTTGTGGCTGGGAAACACATGATGGAATGATGAGGATGCTGGTTTGTTTGCGCTGCAATTAAGTGCAAACAGTGACAGGGTTTCAAATGGCGTTATGAAATAATTCGACAAGAAATTAAAATATCTTTAAAAATACTGCATCAACAAGAGAAATATTTCACAAGATTATACTTCCATGTGCATATGGTGTATATGAGGTATAGTAATCTAACAAGTGATGCATGTCCTCTTCTAATCAAATCATAAACAAGGCCAGTAGTACGGCGTGTGTTTCAAAAGATTGTGCCATACTGCAGTCATTGATAAGGGAAGATACCAGTACATTTGCATTTCTCAGCAGGATTCAGTAAAAGGGGGGGGGGGGAATTGGGAAACCCCCTTGAACCGAACAAAGCCCACAGAGATTTTAGGTCTCATGGAAGTGGGCCTCACAGTGGTGGCAAAACGAACGGCATCCAAACTGTGTCTCATGAGCGAGGCGTGGGTTTGCAAAGACTTACTCTACAACAGCACGCCCATTGGCTCAGAAAGGAGTAGACAGCTCAATCCACTCCTGGGGGGAGGGGGCTGGTGAGGGGTGGACAGCGTGGCGAGATGAGGATCCAGGAGAAGAAGCTACATGAGGAAAATAAGACCCCCATAAAGCATGGCGAGGGGAAATGCAATAACATATGGACCTGAACAAATCTGATAATGAGACGAGAGCCACACAAGGTATAGAACGCGGAAGAAAAGGATGTATTAGACAATGAAGGCTTGCAATATAGTTGCCATGGAGATGAGCAAGTCTCCCAAGCCTCGTCATTTCTCTGACTCCTCCCGTGAACGCTGGGATAAAAATAGACATGGACAGAGAACAAAGAGCTATTTAAAAAAAAAAGAAAAAAAAAAAGGACAAGATGATTGAAGAAGAAAGGTTGTGGAAAAAAAATTGGGACATGTGTGTAAGAAGTGCATGTGTGAGTGTGTATATGAGTGTTGGATTATTGAAGGAAATGGAGTGAAGGAACAACCATGCCTCTGTCAAATGGTGGAGCGGAGTGAGTGATAGACAGAACCCGCCTGTCTGGGAAAGGAAATCTCATCATTAACATTAGTTATTAGAACAGTAGCAGAGGAACAATGTGGGGGTTTGACACTAGCCACAATGATTGCATTTACACCTGTTGTGTATTTTTTTATTTTATAAGAACAATATAGGTAATTTCTTATTTAAAAAAAATAATATTACATACAGTATTCTTATGTCATTTGTTCTTCCTTCTTCTTTATTTCTTCTTATTTTTATAGTTATCATAATAATAATAATAATAATAATAATAACAATAATAGTCATATAACATCATGTACATTGAAGGAGAAAAGATATCTGTGTAATCTATTCTGATCCAAAAATTATATTATTCATTATAGCTTTTATCAACTAATTGATTTTTAATCATAATTTTATTTTCATTGCTGCTTTTACTAATTATAATAATAATCATTAGTATAACCATAGCAACAAAACCTACATTTTGTTTTTGATCTGAGGAATATTATTTCATTGACTTCTATGTTACTGCTCCGCTAAATACGCAATCATTTTTAATGTAATTAAGTTGTTTGAAAAATAGACCAGGTTTTTTTTTTTTTGACTTTTTTGATAAGTGTGCTATTATTTCACACTACATACAGCTTCTTAGCAGGTTTTGAAAGCATTGTGTTCTGAGGAAAAAGGTGACCAAATTAAGTGTGCTCAAAGCAGACAGTATGCGGAACAAATTTGGTAAATTTTGGAGTGTGATGTTGAGGCACACTACTCTCCTTTAAAGCAAAGCAAAAAGGAAATGGAGCTGCTGCTCACAGCGAAAACAAATAAGTTGTGGTAAGGTTCATATCAGGGGAAAAAACAAAGACTGTATATATGAAGTAGATGTTGTCAACATGAATTCACCCAATGGTTTCTGGACTATGGTTTTAAAGTATTGTATTGTAGTGTATTAAAAAAGCCTTGAAACTAGCAATTGAGACCATACGCTCATTAGAGAAAAGTTTTCTCTGGTAATAAATCAAGAAAGAAGTAAGGCAAATTTATTATAGCCATCTATACAATTGCATTCCTTTAACAAGTGGATTAGCCAGTTAATGAGAGTGAATGCAAGTTTGCAACAGGTCCGCATGGGTTTCACTTCAGCCCGGAGGCTAGCCCTTGTGGAAAAACCTGGTGTTTTGAGCTTTTCAAAGAGTAATTTAAAACGCCCTGAATTTATTTAAAAATGTGTTTTTGCTGACCTCCACTTGTCAGCCTGTAGTGGTGACGTACACTGTGACTCGAGGACGCTGTGACTTCACTGTTGGGTGGGGTTACAGGTTCAACACAGAACACTTTTTACGTTTGATGTAATCGAAGGTGAAAGAGAATTTAAACTTTTAAAAAGAGAAAGAGGACCTGTTCTGAGGTACTCTCTAAAACTGAACACAAACTGTGAAAAGACTCATAATGACTGCAGAAGAGACTGAGTACAGATCACCTTGTCTGCTTTGTGCCCTCAGCCTCATGTTTGCAAGTTTCATGTGCACTAGTAAGCCATCAAAACGACTAACTTCAAATCTAAATGGGTTTATTTTGTCGACTCAGGGGAAAAGAGGGGCCCACAGAGAGGAGCGGAGAGTGGCAGCTGGGCCTAGCTAACAGGACAACTGCTAATGGGACGCCCCATCTGCTGCTCCCGTTCTTCTGCCCACCGTCCATCCCAGTGCCAACCTCTGTGCTTCTGGAAAATATTCTGAGCTCCCCTGCTGTTTGGCATCTATCATCTCATAACATTATTTACCCAAACTTCACAATGTCCTGACACCCAAACTTCTAGTGCATGAAATCAGATGGCAAATGATCAGCGGCAGGCAGTGCATTTAGTTAACACTTGAGGATACTAACAACTTTGCGCTTTTACTTTAACTAAAAACTTTATATTTGGATAGCCACATGCCATGTAGAATATAATATAATAGAATATACCTTTATTGTCATCATACAAATAATACAACATTTATTTGGCAACTCTCACTGCAGTTATGAGGCTTTATAACAACAACATTTAAGTTTGAAAAAAGAAAATGAATAAACGAAAGACCAAAACTCTTAAGGAAGAAAGGTGAGTGACAAGTTCATCCTATTTTTACCTTTTTACTTTTATTCTGGATCCATTTTATATTCTGTATTACTGTTTGTGTTCCTTCTCACTATGTTGTAAATTGTCTTTGGCACATTCTAAAAGCCTCAATAACCACGTTTGTGACATCTCATAAAAATAAAGGCATATTTTGATAAGCATTTTCCGTCTTCGATGCAGTCCCAGCAGCAGTCCATCCATCAGAGCCACGCCACAACTTCCAGAGCAGGGATTGTCTGCCGTAATGATACGGAGCCTCCATTAACAAGTGAGGAGCATTTCCCCCCCACACCTTCTCTAATTTCTAAAGTGCAAAGCATCACTCTCCTCCGCAGCATAATAGCCTCTTTTCTATTGTGCCGGATTTATGGCTGCCATCAGTCACAGGCAGCGGAGTTATGATGATTATCGTGATGCGAGTGAACCCTCCACTTCCTCATTCCTCCATCCTGCTCCTGGACGAGCAACACATGGATCAAACCTGCCTTTGCAGCACCATCTGGTGACCACTGCCGTGATTCAGGGAGCCTTCTCGCAGATGAATGAAGAGAAGAGAAATTCAACCCCCTCACATGTGTTTGCTCCCCACCTGTAATACCACTCTGATCCTCTGGATGGTGTCTCAAACCTGTGTCCTTCCTCCTCACTGATCCGTCAGAGGGGTTTTAGAAAATGCACCCAGACAACCAACGGGATTATTATTATACTTTTCTGCTCCTTTCTTGGCACCGTTCCTCCTAAAGCTATTATTCTTTGCCACATATGGATGAAATCCTCCATTCAGGGTATGTGTTGGCCCTCGCTTGGCCCCTGTTATTATCTCACCTCCACCCACAGCTGTGAAGAAAGCTGCTGAGCAGGTTCATTCTGACACCTTAAAAGACACTAATGTGTACTGTAAGAAAAAAAAAATTAAATATTCTTTTAATAATGTTAATTTTCTTTTAATTTGTAGATTATGTGGTACGAAAAAATATTTCAATCAGACCTTAAAAGATGAACAGATTTGTAATACCGCTTTATGGTTTATTATGACATTTTCCACCAATTACCTACTAAAAGCAACAGTATTCTATGTAATATTTTTGTTAATTAATCATCTTGTTTTTGATAAAGGATTTATCGTTTTTAATTATTTTATTGAAAAACATTCTCTGATATCATCCAATCATTTTTCACTCCTCTATGACAGTAAAATTAATATCTCAAACACATTTGAGGACGTCCTCTTAGGCTTTGGTAAAAGACCAATTCATATATTTTTGTTGCCTTTTTCTGACATTAAATAGAATAAACAATTAATCATTTGACAAAATTATCAACATGACAAGAATCTGCAGCCCTAATTAATTGGCTAAATAATTCACTTCATTAAATAAAAAAATGTTCACCGTTGCATTTCCCCATTTCACACTGCGTCTGGAAGGCCACCAGCCGGGGTGATGACACTCACAGCTGACCCTGACCTATGACCTCTCTTAAAGGGGGAGGTGAGAACAAGCTTTAATAATATTAAGAGTGACACAGCATTTTATTATTCAAGTAACTGGTTCTGGCATTTTTTTTTTATCGGGATAACTTGCATTTAAATGAATATTCATATATTAAAATATGGTTAAGACCCAAATGTTAAAGAGAAATACCGTGAGACTTTTAGGGCTTTAGGAAACAGTAAGGAATGTCTCTTATCAGTAGTACACTAGTTAGATGTATGTAAATGATAAGTTAGATTAAAAATAAATTCATTCTGAAGTACAACTATACAAAATGAAGTAAGAGGGAAATTAAATGAGCTGAATTATGTTGTCCATTGTCACATCTTTTGTGGATGATGTTTGAAAGCGTTTTTAGAGCGTGATACCTAAAAGAGCGTTGAACTTATAGAGCACAGCTGTTATTATTAGATGACACAAAGTTAGGCATAACACTTTGCTAACCCAGAGCACCGCGTTCTGATCCTCCGTATGTCGAGGTTCTGCTATCAGAGGCAGAGGCTGCTCTTCTCACAACGTGATCTGCTTCATCTTTATTTTAGGCGAGATACAATTAGCAATGCTTGGCCTAGTAACACTTGGCACAAAGAAGCCTACAAATAATAAGGGTGAATATTGTTTTACACCGAAAAACTAACTTTGATCCTGTTCTTTGACAGCAGACAAAAAGAAAACGTCTGTCCTGTGCTGAAGGTTAAATCATGATTGAAATATAAAAGGGAATCCATTTCATTTAGTTTTGGGTTTGGGTACATTTGCACAATTTGTCAAACATCATGCTGTTAACAAAGAAGAACTCACATCTTTACTTCACTTAATTCAGCAAAGGTAACAATACAGAAATGGACAATACAGTTCTAAAAGTTAAATGCATACTAACCATACATAAGTCAATGTTTTAGATCTGCAGAAAGTTTCCCCTGTGGCTGCTTTTATACATTATATATATATACTGTATATATATGTTAGTTTTAATAGCTGAATAAAACGTTTTCAAGTTGGAGTAAAAGTACATACTGTATGTTGGCTCCTAATTGTAAGTAGAAGCAGAGAGAGAGGGAGAGTGGAAAGTGGTGGTGGACTGCATGAGACTGGTAAAACATTGGGATGTTTGAAGACGGGTGGTGATGTCATCAAGTGCCCAAAAGGCATCCGTGACTTTTTAAGTTTCACCACTTCTGTATATTTTGATAAATGCTAATCAACATACTGCATGTTTGTTCGAGAAATGATTACAGATCAATCAATAATATCACATGATTTATTTCTGGTTTGCCTTTGTACAATTACTTGCGCCTGAGCTCTTGAGAATGTGGATCCAAATAAATAATGTGCAACTCAAAGATGTAACTTAACAGAAAATGATTCAAATAAACCTGCACTAAGCTGTTATTCCCAAGATCCTATATCTGAGAAAACCTTTCGTCTAAGATATTATTCACTCCGGAAACATATTTGTGTGCAGTGACTGGAAATGTAGCAGTGGAGACAATGAAAGTTCTTATTTGAATAGTGATGGTGATTCATGACTTTACAGAGCTGGCTTCAGGGGAGATAAATATGAGTTCACTGTTGTGAACTATTTGTCATCTTGCACAGAGACCTCCAGAGTCATGGCTAAATAGTGGGGCTACATTTTAGGGTTGCCTCTCATTTAAACTGTTCTTTAGGCAGACACACACAGAGCAGACACATAGCCTATTGGTTAGTGTCTAGCTGGGTGTTTCTGCAATTGATCACAATTGCAAAAAAAGCTGCCTCATTATCGCACACTGAATTACATTTCATGGTGAAGAGCTAGACAAAACTGCCTCAATGTAGCCAGATTGCCGAGAGCCCCCCCTCTCAGAGACTATTCACACAACATCTCCCACAGCCTTCACTGCAAAAAGCCACCTCGTAGCCTCTCATCACTCTAATTTCCCTGGGGCCTTTATGTATGAGGACGTTTTTAGAGATGGGTACAACACGCACTCAGTACAGTATAGTACAGCCATCCAAACACTTGTACCGCCGCGTTTACTTCCTCACATTTCAGCGGTCTGTCTGTGATAAAAGCCTGTCCTTTTTCTATAGTTTGGTATTCGCAGCTGCCGCCTCAGTTTTTTGTCACTTTGGTTATGATGGCAAGTCGGTCTGAGAGCACTCTGTGCACGCTGTCTTTACGAAGGATACCCACCATTAAAAATCTGCGCATAAAACGGTCATTGGCTCTTGAAACCTACTGTGGGCAGATGCATTATTTTTCGCTCTTTTTGCACCCACAGGCTGGTCCTACATATTTTGTCTTGTTAGACAACATGAGGCACTCCAATCAGCTAAACGGGGAGCGTGATTTACATTCACTGTCAGGTCTCCTCTCCTGCATCACCACTCCAGACGTGGCCAAGGTCACTTGCGCCCGAATCCGACAGATAGTCTGTCCATCCTTGGCTGTTAACATTAAGGCCCTCTGTCCATAAAGAGGAAAAGGCTCCATGCTGTCTCTGTGCATGACGTGCATGACATATATATAAATATATATATATATATATTACCTGGGACTCTGTCTGCATAGCAACTGGCTATTTGGGTAACTTTATATGATGCCCATGTCTACTATGTGTTATACACATACATAGCCCCATGCAAATATTCTAAAGGCTTAATAACACTAACCATAACACATTCTGTAATGACTTAAAGGGGCCCCTATATGCTTTTTGGGGTGTTCCCTTTCCTGTAGTATGTTATATAGGTTTTAGTGCATGTAAATGGTCTGCAAAGCTAAAATCCCAAAGCTCCCATTGGACCCCTTTGGTTTATTCCGCAACACAGTATGCAACAATTGCACTTCTACAGGCAAGCACTCCAATTAATTGTACGTAAGAGGCTAAGGGGCGGGACATCTCTAAGCGGTTGACCAATCACAACAGAACCAGACAGCTAACCAATCAGAGCAGACTGGGCTCTGGTTTCAGACAGAGGGTGAAAAGAGGTGCACTATTAGACAAATAAATAACGATTTGAACATTAAACCATGGAGACATGTCACAGTAGAGGCACAGAATGCAAATATGAACCTGAAAATGTGCATAATAGGGCTTCTTTAAAGTGTCAGTTGGCAACTTCCTCAAAAATAAAAATGTGTCCTACTTGCTGTGACTGTTTGTATGCCCTGACAGGAATGCATGAGACCATAATCTGTGAAACAAAACATTTTCCTCTGCCTCCAACTAGTGCCTCATATGTTTTCAGAAGCCTAACTGGCATACTGTGTTTAAAATGAGAAGGTTTGTGACTCTGTCGCCATGTTGAAAGCAGAAAAAACAAAACCATACACCGCTCACCGCCAGGAGCAAACTTTCACATTTTATATCTTAATAGTAGATTGAAACAAGTCAGGGAAAACTTCTGATGTGAGAAATAGGCAATGCAGCAACATAGTCTTGATTGTTTTTTGATCCGAGCTGCATAGTGTGACAGTTTGGCAGCGTTTGGCAGTTTGATGGGAGTTCAGAGATTGACGCTGCGTTACAGACTCTCGGCTCTGATCGGATGCTCTATCGTGCGCGCTGGACTATTGCAAATACTGTTAAGAGCACTGGGGGAGATAGAAGAAAAAAAAATGTTCACAGATTATCTGTCTCCTGCAAGACTATCGAGATATAGTGAGAATTTCCGCAGATATGTCAACAATTAAAGTTACCAATTGGAGCTTTAAGGAGAGAATACATTATTTTTATAACGTGTTGTCTGTTATTGCCTAGATTTTGTAAATTGTTCTACTTAAAACCAACAATGAGCCCTATACAACTGATAATCACATTATAATGAATCCTATTAATTGTTACAGTGCAAAATGAACACATTTGAATGTATTCTAACTATGGGAATGATAATAAACCTTTAGGAAGTGAGCAGCAATTGTAAAATAATATGACACTTGACCTTATAACAAATTACATCATAAGGATTATTGTAATGATTGGTTATTCATTTGTAATCCTTATACTTTTTCGGTGCCATGAGTAAACTAAAATATATGTTTGTAACGCAATATAGACACAAACAATCACTTCTATTTGTCTACATGAATATTCCTCTGCAAAATAAGCTACCTTAAAGCATTCATCATGGAATAATACCCTTACATTTTATGACTCATTACAGTAAGACTGTGATATTTACCAGCAGAGCAGACAGCTGAAAAGGAAAGCACTGTGATCAGAAACATTAGCATGAGCACTTTTTATTTGTCCTAGATACAAACATTAAAAAGACATTAACAAAAAAACCGAATGACTTGTTTAAGCCAAAAAATAAGATGCTAAAATCTGAATTAAGAGCACCATATGACATAAGGAGGAACATGTGGTTTGTGATTTGTGTTTTGCTATATAGACATTTTTATTCATTGGGATAAACCCCTTGAGATGCACCATCTCGTTTTCAAGGGGGTTCCGACAATAGCAACAACTTACAGACATACATAAACAAAAAGACAAAATGCAAAACATGACACACAAGACAAACCACATACAGTCTGTTAAGTAAAATTCAAGCAATGCACACAATCATTACAATTTGAGACAGTCGAGCAAATCAGTTTCATCAATATCAGTTAATAACAAGTACAGACCAGTTGAAAGTGAGATAACAATGCATGTTTAAATATACCCAATGTTGCAAGAGATCTAATAGCAGCAGGTAAAGTATTCCAGTCAGTTGGGGCTTTGAACATGAACGCTCTTCTGCCAATACATTTTTTAGCAGAGGGGACAGAGAAATAAATCTGAACAGAATGTCTAACTTGATGATTTGGTGAGTAGGGTACAAAATACTGCTTTAAATAAGGGGGATAGTTAAGATAAATGCAATTAAATATCAGCTGAAGCCAATGTGTGTGTCTTCTTACATTTAAAGAAGGCCATTTAAGCTGGTTATACATTGTGCAGTGATGTGTACGAAAAGGACAACCAAGAACAAATCTGCATAGTCTGTTGTAGGCTATGTTGAGTGGAGCAAGATCTGATTTATGTGCATTTTGGTGTCTACCAAAATGCACATAAATCAGATCTTGCTCCACTCAACATAGCCTACAACAGACTATGCAGATTTGTTCTTGGTTGTCCTTTTCGTACACATCACTGCACNTGGATGTTTAAAGTTTAACTTCTTCATATTTGTCTAATATTACAGTTTTATTTTCATTCAGGAAGTATGACCCTGCGCTGTCAGTACGCTTCTCCATGTTTGTGATTGGTCAAATGTTGCTAACCCCGCCACTTTCATGTGAACACTCAGCCGGACAGAGAAACCCTGGCTTGGGTTACTGAGTTGATAACCAGCGTCGTAGGACCGCTTAGCGAGATCGCGTTTGCTTTCGGTTAGTTAAGCCAGATAACTCAAACATATCCAGGGTATGTTGAACTGGATTCGTAGTACAGGCCTCAGGTATGTTTATATAGCATTCTGGGATGAATTGTCCATTCATTTGATTTTTTTTATCGGAACACATAACTATTTCTTAGATCTGCAGGCAGCCCCTGGTGGATTGAGCTTCATGTAGCATAACTGAAAAAGAATCTCTACCAGTCAGCTATAGGCTTCAAAGAGTTTGCAGTTGTGATGTGGATACTACGAAGCAGAAACTATGCTTTCAAGTTTTTTTTGGGATGGAGAAAACCAAAAAGATTGACTTCTGCCAGGGAATATTTCCTGCAGCACACAGACGGACATAACAACTTAAGATCCTTGAAATCAGTCATGAGCTGAAAACAGTCCAAATGTTTGTTATTTAAAACATAATAAACTTGCATGTCTGATTATATTATGTGCACATCCTCAAAATGCCATTATGCATATATATTGCAGGTCATATGTGAGGCAAAAGGTGAAAGTAAAAGGATTATTGAAATTATTCTGTAAAATATAGGTTTTGTTGTAGATGCTGTTTCCCACGTTAAGTAGGACAAATGTGATGAATTCAAAAGATGAAGAGAAAAATAAGCTTTTCTAAGAAAGAGGAGATACTGCATGTCCTGAGAGGCTGCAACTCTTGTTTTTCTGTGGATAGGCTTGGCACTGTCAGCATAGCCATTTGCCGTAGAGCATGGAAGTAGTAATTCAAAGTAAACCAACAGAAATTAAATATTGATGTGTTATGAGAGACAACCATACATCATTATGGCGTTTTAGGTTGAAAATAAATAATAAATAATTATTGAGTAAGCACAAGTTAGGTCAGCCTGGGTACAGAAGGGAATGGGAAATGCAAGCATACAAAATCAACTTCCTGTCATGCCAAAGGAAACAAACAGCTGCCTGTAAGACCTGCCCTTCCACAGCAGTCCACCTTTCAGCTTTCTGTTTTCTTTGGATAGCTCAATGTGCCATAGGAAGATGCAGTAAACTTTAGAACAGGCGCACGCAAGAAAAAGCATAAGGACAGCTGGCGGAAACACTCTGAGCCTGCAACCAAGGCTGGACAGTGAACAGTTTACAGCTTGAAACAAATGAAGCCAAAGTTTCATCAAGAAAGTGCCTGTTATGGAACAACTATGTGGGACCCACAGTCTGAAAATCTGCACTGTATATGTTTTTAATATACAGTAATGGAAGGTTGTGAGTAGTAAAACACACTTATTGAAAGACAAAGGGGCCCTATTATGCTAATTTCAAGGTTTCATATTTGTGTTTTGCGGCTCTTCTGTGACATGTCTCTATACTTTAATGTTCAAAAAGGCCTTTATTTTCCTCAGTGCCTGTGCTGCAGCACCTCTTTTCACCCTCTGTCTGAAACCAGAGCCCAGTCTGCTCTGATTGGTTAGCTGGCTGGCTCTGTTTTGATTGGTCAACTGCTTAGTGATGTCCCACCCTTGCCTATCACGTCTCATGTCTTGGAGCGCTAGCCAAAAGAAAATTGAGTGTTACATAGTGATTTCACTCTTTTGCAGGATGGAGTCCAATGGAGGTGTTTCAGGCAGGGGGGAGTGTGTTGGAGAGGAACTCCCTCTTTGGGATTTTTGCCTTTGCAGACCATTTACATGCACACAAACCTATATAACACACTACAGGAAAGGGAAAACCCCTAAAAAGCATAATAGGGCCTCTTTAATCTCCATTTATATATGGGTCCAATTGTTTCTAGTTTCTAATTCCCATAGGTTTACATAAACCTCCATTTGGACCTTTGATTGATTACATTAAGAAAATGATTGATTATTATTTTACATTTCTGACAATGAATAAAGGCTGTGTGATGAGTAGCATTGATCTACAAGGTGGCAGGAAGAGGCTGACAAAAAGGGTCATGACCTTTACAATCACTGAAGGAGTCATGGTAATGAAAGGCTCTGAAGTAATTATCTTGTCAGCTCTAGGTTTCTCTGTTTGATCAATGGACCAGTATGGCGTCATTTCTACAATCACCATAAGTCTTCAGCAGGCTGCACAATGTGTTGGACCTGTCAGAGCTAACAGTGCAATAATCAACACTGAGTTTTTTGTATGACTCAAAGCCCCGGTTCAAATGTCATAACTCAAAGCACATCAGCACAGCCGCTGCAAGATCACAGACAAATGCTGGTTTGAGAAATGTTGTTTGTTTGTGTCACAGACGAATGTGTGGGTTTGACAGTAGCCAGTGTGTCCGTGTGCAGCAGCGAGAAGTCCAGTGAAGCATATTAAATGCACCAAAGCAACTCTGTGGTAGGTCTTAGTCATCCTGTGGTTTTTAGCAATACTTGTGAACAGTGGTCGTTGTCAGTCAAGATAATATTTTTGTTTTGATTATGGAGGAATCCTCTAGTTTGAACATTTCATAAAATAGTAAAACATTAATAAAAGGCATTATATGTGTTCTATCAACACTCTAAATCCCAGAAATATGTGGTTAAATCTGATATAAAACTGAGAAAAGCAGCAAATCCTCAATTAAAAGATCAGTGAATCTTGATAAATAATATATGATTATCTATTATTAAAACTAGGGGTGTCACATTATACATTATAAAACGTGAAATATTAATATCGTTTTAATAATAATACCCATTTGATAATACCTTGTTTTCGTTAGATATTACAACAACATTTTGATTAGGGATTATTTTGGCCAGGATGGCTGTGAGAATCTCTGATATTGACAGCCCTATTAAAAACGTTGCATATCATTTTTCTGTTACTAAACTTGTGAATTCAGCTTCACTAAGCCAGATTTCAATGCAGCGCAGATGTGCCTGATGGAAAGGAAACTGTACATCAAAGAAAAAATGAAGCTGTTAGAGGAGGAAATTGATACCACACACATGTGTAGGCTAAGACTAAGTACGAATACCACCAGCAGCCAGCCAATTTAGCATGGCGAAAATAATGGGAATGTCAATTTTACCCTTTTTATAACGCTTTTAAATGGATTAACAAAAATGACAATGTGTTATGTAGTAAGCTCTAGAGGTGCTAGTAAGCTGATTTTGTTAGTTTTTAACAGAGCAGGGCTAGCTTTTCCCTGTTTCCAATTTGTATGCTGGTTGTGGCTTCATATAAACAAAACAGATCAAAAGTGCTATTCATCTTTTTTTTGCAATAAGCATATTTCCCTAAATAAAGTGCTAGTCCTTCCAGCGCCGTCCCTGGCCAACTTGAGGCCCTCTGTTCCGCGATCGTCGTCGACGGGGTGTGCTAGTGGAGCCTCGCAGCGTGGCCCCCTCCTTAGGGTGAGTCTGCGTAGGGAGGGACGGCCCTGAGTCCTTCTATAGATAGAAGGACCATATTTTCTTTTACATGTAGGTCCACTGTTTTTCCTGTCAGAACAAGTAAATAAGAAAAGCTGCTACATTTCAACAAAGACTCACAATGTTGCTGGAATTTTAACAAAAGGGCTTATTTTGTTTAGATCTCAATGCATTTACTTCTCTGATAACAGTACTTATGGAAATGCAGCTCTGTTTTCTGAATGGAAAGACTGTAGCTAATTATACTCTCTGGTTCACCAAAGCTCCCTGGAACCATTTTTCCCCTTTATACATTCCCACAAGGCATAATTAGCAGAAAACCGTGTCAGGTTTTCACACTGACTCATCTGAGACCGTACACATGACCCGACATTTAAGGACTCTCCGTCCTCTGAATTTGATGCATGAATATTTTTGATAATAAGGTAGCTGTGCCATCACACTGCAGGACATTATTTGGATTAACACATTTCAAATTGAACGACAGCCCATGTTTTCTTTTGGCACAGATATAAACTGTATCAAGCTATTTTGTCACCAATTTAATTCACTATCGCTGGACCCATGGGGTTGAAATGTCAAGGTGGGAAATGCAGACTTGACCCTCGAAGGCATCAACTACTAATGATCAGATTCTCCAGGAATATATGTGTGAAGTAGGGGATGAGTAACACTCTACCTTAGAGGTTTGACAATGTGGAATTTCTACTGTACCAGGAGTCAAGACTACTCTTATTAAACCCACACTAGAAACATAATTATTTGTTGTAAAAAAAGAAAGGAAAAAACCTGGAACAATGGCTGATTCTTGTTAACCTGGCACTATAGATGTGCTTATTCTCCTCTGCCTGTGGCGCTTTTGGGCAGCAGCTTTCCTCTCAGTCCAAATGCATGTTATTGCCCACTTCTATTGTTGGTGTAGCTCCCCTTGAAATATCACAAACCACTACATTTCTAAATAATTGGAATAATTGACTGGCTGTAATTGCTGTAATTATGTTCGGCTGGTAATGGTTACCCTGCTGTTTCACATAAATGTTTTAGCCTCATCGATAGCAATGTTGGTTAGTCAATCATTTCTGGTCAGACTGACATATTTCAACAGCTGTTGGGAGGATTTCTATGACATTTGGTACTGATATTCATGTTCCAAGAAGGAGTCTATAGACCACCAACAGTCCAAAATAATAAATGCAAAATGAATGACGTTCTATGAGTCAGCATCAGCTGTACTTTGTGATCAGAGCTATTTTACAAATGTGAGCCTGCTGAAATAACATGGTGAGCATTGAAAACATTGTACATGCTAAAAATCAGCATGCTATTAATCACTATGTTGAAAAGGTTATCAAGTTTACTTTAGCATTTAGCTTAAGCCTAAAACTAATATTTAATGATTACACTTCTGATGTTGACTCCTCCTGAGAATTCACATCAAGAGAAAGAGATACTGTAAGCATTTTTTTTTTGTATCAGTTTTTGATTTTTTCTTATAGTCAGTGTGAATTAATTCTGTACATTTGATTAAATGGAAGCATATTTGTAGCTAAATACAGCTTTCTACACTTTTGGGTATGGCCTATTTCAAATTCTGTCCTCTGTTCTTCTCTTCCCTCAAGTGATCACATACTGTACATGACGTGTCTACCGTATATCTTAATGCCGTAGTTTATTGATAGTTTTCCTCTATCTCTTGCCTAGCCCCATAATCTACTGCTTGTGTTCTACTGTATACTCTAAGGTGCGGATAAACAAAGGATTGTGCAGTTTTTTCTGCCACTAAACGTAGACAAATAGGACAAAAACAAACATATACATCTCAAAGCCCCTGCAAAGGGCTCCAAAGAAAGCAGCGTAGATGTGCTACCTTGTTTTGGTGAACATATTTTAATGAGGTTAAAAGCACACATTGTGAGCAAAAATGGCCCTTTTCATCATTGCAATAACAGTCCAAGATTCAGATCAGGGCTAATAGCCAAACACAGTTAGAGTGTAATCATCAGCATCTTCAGAGAGTTGGCAGTAACCGAAGCACGGGTGGGGGGGGGAGTCACTACCTTATCCCCTTATCACTGATGCATAGGCCTCAAGGTTTTTTTTTATTTGCCACATAGATAATTGCACTCGAAATAATTGTATGGGTGTGTTTGCATCATTAGCAAAATATGTAATTGTGACCTTGAGACAGGGCAAATGATTCCCAATGTACAGTAGTAGCAGTCAATTTTTGGTGAAATATGCAGTTACAGTACAAAGGATTCCAAAACTTTCTCCATAAAGAAAAGGTCAGTCCCATCCTCTGTTTCAAACTGGACATTTGAGCAGCAAAAAATAAACGTGCCAATTTATGGAAATATTGTCAGAAGAACCCATTTTCCCTGACACAAAGTGAGTTCAAATGTTCCTGATGGCTGGACGGCACACAGGTGTACATCGTGGAATCACTGTCTCCCTCTTTTAGTATATTCTCTACATAATGTTTCTCTTGTTCAGAGTAAGAGCTGACATGTTGCAGTGCATTCCATCTGACAACATGAGTGCACTTGCCTTGTCAGTGCTGCTTCCCAAGCAGTGCAGATGGTTGAACAGCATAAATAGTGAGAGCCTGTCAGGGATCCTGCCACAAACAGCAGTACGGTTTCTGTGCTAGGATATAAATGTGATGGTGTGCGTGGACTGCTAGCTGCAAATGCTTATTACCTCTGGCTGGGAGTGGGAAGAGGCTGCAACACAGTTATGTACTTTAAGAAGCCCCTTAAGAATAATCGTCTTAATAATGAACAATAAGTCAGAACACATTTTTTTGGTAGTTTAAAAGGTGAGTCATACATTTTTTAACAGTAATCTTGGACATTTATTTTCTTGCCGAAAGGCAGAATTGATTGAGGGAAAATGGAGGCTGCAACAATGAGATGCTGCTTTCATGGTCCACGCTTTAGTGAGTTAAGCCACTAGGAGGGCCATTCCAATCTCTGTTTTAATGATCAAATGTAGAGGGGGGGTTCAGTCTTACTCTTTCTCCTTTATTATCCCTTGCTGACCTAAGGAAAGCTATCGTTGCTTTCATCTCTCCTTGTTTAGATTAGTTGATTTCATCCTCTACTCCAACTTTTGCAATTAGTGCAACATGCAGCCACTGTACATCTATCATATCACGCCTATGGAAGCCCCACTCTAGATAACTTCAGATAGTAGCCCACAATTAAACCTGTAATGCCTTGTTGACCCTGTGTGCAACCTCAGGTTTTCTTTAGTTGGAGACCCCAGGGTCTATAGGGCTCAACGGGGAGTTCCCTGTAGTAGAAATCCCGTTAATATTCGGACTCAAGGATTTTAATTATGTTGTTCTCATTCACGATTGGTGGAGCTTGCTGTTACCATACGCATTTGAAGTCAAATTGCATAGAAGTCTATGAAAAATGTAACCTACTTCGTATTTGATTTAATACCTTGTTTACCATATTTCTAATTAGATTATGGTCTCAGTAGCAAGTGCAAATACAACATTTGTGTATGTTATGTAAATGATGGTCACATCAAAAGGAATAATTGACACTAAAGAAGCATCTGCTTTCGAACAATGCTACCTTTTCATTGAAAAGACAGTACCATGGTGTTGTTTGGGTGTTGACCATGTTTTCACTTAGAATGTTATCCTTTATAAAATGTTTTTTCTATTCATAAAAGCTAATTGTAACGTTTGAGTTGCCTTTTCTTTTCTTGTTGATGTCAAGAGGCAAATATCAAGTTAGAGATGGCCAAAATGCCAAACACAAATTAAAATGTTCGTCCACAACTCATTTTCTGAGGACTATGTCATGGTGATATGTTATGAACAGAATGCAACACTAGCTGCTGATAGTCCAGTCAGAGATACGGGTGTTTTCACTAATGGTTGATGCAGCCTTGAGCTTGCCTCTAAACAGAATGTTGAGGAGAGTTTTGTTGCCTCACTTTTTAATAACTGCACACCCCAGGATATTTTTCATTTTCAGACTTCTAGCCCAAACAGACTAAAATGTCTTGAGGCAGGTTAATATAGCTCCCACTGGAGCCACAATAGGTTTTTATTGCTTATTTTTTAACATATTCAGTGTTACTTCCCAAGACCAATAAACACATTTAAAAGTGTAAAATCAGTCCTTGCAAGATTACTTCCTCTTGTTTATGGTTAAAGAAATCAGGAAAAATATGAGTGGTGACTGCTAGTGAGATAGGAAACTTGCAGAAGATTTTGGAGACAGGGTCGATAACCTACAATATTAACTATCTACTGTACACTAAAATATTTACTTACTGTGACTTTCTACTTTCCATCAAGCCCTGCAGTGCTGTCCAGCATTGAGTAGCTGTGGTGTTTTAGTGGGAAAAGTGAGCACAGCTTGACAAGGCAGAAAGAGGCAGCTCAAAGTCAGATTCCAACAGCACATCATGTATCTGCATCACGTAAAGTGTGTTTTCATCAACAACAAAGAAAAGGAAAACATCCCATTTTTCACATCACAAAACTGGAGGAGCCCCAACTATGAATGCATCCCAGAAGCATCCTCCAAGCACCGGCCAAATGATTTTTTTTTTTTTATCACAGCTGATAGTAAGAATACATGTTAGCCTTTTCTTTGTATCTAACTGGAACAACCCCTCCATCTGCCAACAGCTGAACTCAGGAGAGAGGCTTGTTTCATTGTTGAAAATAAACAGCCATTCTGGAAGGATTTTCCATCAGATGTGTTGCAATTAAAATATTTGGCAGGGATTTAATATTTTAGATATTCAATACTAGATTTAATCCACATAGCATTACGATGGGAAAATATAAGGCATAGTGCAAGTTACTTTAAATTATTTAAAATATATTTATTTAATATTAAAGAGGTTTATCTATTCTCTACATGTGCTGTATTTTTTCTCTTTAAACTCATAGCTTCTTTAGTTTTTTTTGTCCTTTTTTGGCATTCTTTAATGGAATCAAATAATAATAATAGTCAATGTGAGCTTTAATGCTTTGTCCCGGTTTACATCACCAACCAAAACACGAATATTCAGCCTTCATCTTTCAAGTTTCAGGGGTTTGCGTAATGTTAAGATTTTACCGTGTTTAAACAATGAGAAAGATACAATTGGGGGAAATATTATATAATTTTTAAGATCAAATGGCATTCTTGGTTACAAAATAACTCCTGCACCCCCTAATCATATGCTGAGCTGTAATGTTGGGGATTAGCCTTGGCCTATTTTTCCTTCTCACTCTCACTACAGTACAGAAGCTTTTCCAGCGCTTCACACGTCTGCCTTTCCCTTCCTCATCCTGCCCCTTGCTCTTGTATCACTGTATCACAACCCTCAGTGATCTTGCAGACGCGCAACACACATGATAATTTAATCGTGGTGCAGCTTTAATGCTAAGCTTAGATTTAAACCACTGCAAAGCTGAAGCTATTTTAGTGTGTGTGCCCTTCTTTCAATACAATTATTCTACCATTTTCCTAGTGCTTAAATACATTTGTGTTCACATGACCCAGTGTCGCTTTGATTATAACAAAGTATATAATGGAGAGGTGAGTTTTTCTTTCACCCACTGTAAAACGCTCATCACAGTATAGCGTGTCCACTCGGGTTGATTGGCCTGTCCTGTTCCATCAGAGGCCATTTCATCGTTACACACTTTAATCCGGGGTGGCATTCTGGGTTTGTTGCCTTGTTATTTGTCCTCTTGTAGCACTCGGTGAAATCGCTGCGTATAGCTGCGGTAATTGTTTTTCGCTATCAGCAGCTAACATCCAAACTGAATATTTGAATTCTACAAAGAGGACTTGCTGCTCTTCTCTTAAATCACTGCAGAGTGAATATCTGGACTAATCAAGACATAATGACTCCTTTACCGTGGCATTATGCTGACTTTTTCTTGACTTAAAATAACTATTAATTTAATAGAAATGGGCTGCAAAAACAGAATACAGTATATATAATATTCACAAACAATAAATCCCAGCATTTATTGGTGATTTGAAGCTCAAAGCATAAAAAAAGCTCAGTTGTGGTTTTAAAGTGATAGTTTTAGACATGACTTAATACAAATAATATATTTTAATAAGGATTCTTGTCAGGGCTAATAAATGACTATGTGGAATAAAAACATCATATGCATGTATCAGCCTGTTGTTAACCTCATATATGATGTTGCTAGTTCAGATACAGAAGGCTATAAATAGGACTGTGAAAGATGAAATCCAGTGAGTCGCTTTCGACCTTAGATGGCATACAGACCTCCCTCACACCTGCTGAGGTGAACGACCTCCTGGCCGACGGCCCCCTGAGCCCCCCCCCGCTGGGGAAGTAGCGGGTGGCGAGCAATAAGCGGGCCTCAGGGGAGTCGCTCCCCCACCCCTTCGCTGGGAGGCGGAGGAACCCCGCTGGATTCCAACTTCACAGGTCGTCACAGCACATTTGATCACACTCCTCTCGGGGATTTCTCACTACTCCTTGACACGTCACAGACTCAATGATTAAAAGATGAATTAAGAAGGCTAGGAAAAGTGTAATGAAAAAATAATTAGGTGGTTGCAGTCAGACTTGTTGTGCAGACCTGTAGCTCAGGAGTAATGGTGGTGATGTGGCGTTGCTTTTGCTAACTCATCAGTGAGTCTCAGGATAATTTGCGTGGACAAAGGGAACACCTGACGCTGTCCAACAACAGGTTGTCTCTAAAATCCTTTTTCGTTATCCCTCCACAACATTGTTCTATTTCCAAAGTTTTGGAGAAAATAATTTATAATCAACTGTCACATTATCTCAATGCTTATAATATTTTATCTCCGGTTCAATCTGGTTTCAGGCCTAATTACTCCACAACAACTGCCCTACTAAAATTTATGAATGACTTGTACTCTGCTGCAGATGATGGTGAACTCACAGGTGCCATTTTTATTGACTTGACAAAAGCCTTTTATTTCGTTGATCGATATCTGCTCTTGGATAAACTTCACGGCATTGGCCTTTCTAATAATACAGTGTTATGGTTTAACTCGTACCTTCACAGTAGAAAGCAATGTGTGGTTGTTAATGGAAAACAGTCTGACCTGTTGATCCAACAAAAGGGTGTACCCCAAGGATCAACTCTGGGCCCACTTCTGTTCTCTATTTACATAAATGATTTATCTTCTTGTCTCATTAATTGTTGTACTCACCTTTATGCTGATGACACTGTCATATATACATCCAAATCAGATTTTTCTCAAATTCAGATCTCTCTTCCAAATTACCTTTCAAGTCAAGAGTCTGATTGGTTCTAAAATTTCGATAGCGAAAACGCCTTTACGAGGGAATGACAATAATGAGTAATCCAAACTAACTCGAAGACGGACCATGGTTCTGGTAACACATCAACACAAAACAATCGTCATCAAAAACACACTATCGGTAGACATTCATA